>NC_056732.1:1269357406-1269552820 GCF_019279795.1 Protopterus annectens | reverse complement strand
TCATTGGTTCTGTCACTCAGCTAATTTGCTATCTACCTAACTACACAGAGATAAATCTGGAATGCAGTTAGCTTCTTAATTACATTAGTATGTGGCATGGTATCAAATGCTTTGGCAAGGTCAAGATATGCTGTATAGACATGATCACTATACATGGCTTACGTTACACTCTCAAAGAAGTTTACCAGATTCTTTAATAAAGATCATCCCTTGAAGTCAAACTGCCAGGCGATCAAGTCTTATAAGACTGTTAAGATAGTACAGTTGTGTATACCTACCATAAATGTAGATGTTCGAGTGTCTTCACTGTTGCAGTCATAACTGTAGGGTACTCCTGCCGGCAGGCAGCCCGAGGTCGGCCAGAATATCAAAGTCTGGGTCCGGCGTCGGCTGTATCAGCAAGTACCCTGACGTCAGAATGCATGGGTATAAAGCTGACAGCCGAGGCCATCTTCTCCAGCTTTTCTTGCCCCTGATGTCAGAAGCCCCCATAAAACCAGAAGTTGTCTCAAGGGAAACAGAAATACACCAGAAAGGTAGTGGAAAAGGAAACACAGTAAGCAAAAAGAAACAAGAGGGGTCTGGAGGGAGGGAAACACCGACTGCAACAGTGAAGACACTCGAACATCTACATTTATGGTAGGTATACACAACTGTACTATGTTCTTCGTGTTTCACTGTTGCAGTCATAACTGTAGGGTAGAATCCCAAAGCTGAGAACACGGGAGGAGGTTATGAAGAAGAAGGAGCAGCTAGAAGACCCTGCAAAATAGCAGAGGCAAAGCCTGCCCTAGACTTAGAGTACAAAGGGAGGTTATAGTGCTTGGAAAAGGTATGTACAGAGCTCCAAGTAGCAGCCTCCAGAATGTCCTTGGTAGGAACTCCTCTGAGAAAGGCTGCTGAAGTGGCAGCTGTTCTAGTAGAATGAGTTCTGACGGTACCTGGAATCTGTTTTCCATAAAGAGAGTAACAATATCTTATTCCATGAGCAATCCATTTGGAAATAGTTTGCTTAGAAATAGCTTTACCTAGAGAACTGGAAGCAAACGAGATAAGCAATTGATCTGATTTTCTGAAATCTTTAGTTTTGTCCAGGTAAAAACGTACTTGCCTGTGTACGTCCAATGAATGCAAAATCCTTTCCCCCTTATTTTGGGGTTTTGGGAAAAAGGTAGGAAGGTGAATAGTCTGATTTAGATCCACTCTAGAAAGTACCTTAGGCATAAAAGTAGGATTGGTCCTCAAGGAAACTCTGTCCTGATGGAAGATGAGGTATGGTTTCACGGCCATGAGGGCTTGTAACTCAGACACCCTTCTGGCAGAAGTCAAGGCCAACAAGATAGCTGTCTTCCAGGATAAGAACTTAATATCCGCAGAGGCAGCAGGCTCAAAAGGAGGCAAAGTAAGCTTTTCCAAAACATAGTTGAGATCCCAAGGAGGGACAGGAGGAGATCTAGGAGGTCTTAAATTCTTAGCTCCTCTCAGAAATCGTCTAACCAGCTGGTGGGAAAAAATGGGAGGATCACAATTGAAATGAGCCGAAATAGCAGAAGCATGAATTTTAATGGAAGAAAAGGAAAGACCTTTAATCAAAAGGTCTGAGAGATAAAGTAAAACAGAGGGAATATCAAGTATTAAAGGATCAGAGCCACGATCCTGCATCCAAATACAAAATCTTTTCCATTTAGAAGCATAAGATTTCCTTGTACTAGGACGCCTAGCTTCCAAAAGAATATCCAAAACTTGTTTAGGAAGAGAAGAAGGAATCAATTGCCTTTGATGAGCCAAGCTGCCAGGCAGAGAGTCTTGATTTGAGAGTGAAATACCTGACCCTGATGCTGGGACAGTAGAGAATGGGTCAGAGAAAGACTCCAAGGGTGTTCCAAGCAAAGGTGCAGTAGAGTTGGGTACCAAAACTGACGAGGCCAATTTGGAGCTATCAAAATGATCAGTCTGGGTTTGTCCAGCTTTATCTTTAGCAATACCCGAGGCAGAAGAGGAAGAGGAGGGAAGGCATATCCCGAAAGATTCCTCCAGCTGAAGGACAGGGCATCCACTTTCCAAGCTGTTTTGTGGAAGGACCTGGTGCAAAAGAGAGGCAACTGATAGTTGAGATGGGATGCAAACAGATCTATCTGAGGACAGCCCCAAACTGCAGTTATCTTGCTGAATAAGTTGGGGTCCAACATCCATTCGTGAGGATCCAAAATGTTTCTGCTTAGGCTGTCTGCTAAGAGATTCTGATTTCCTGGAATGAACTGTGCCTGAAGATCCAGATTCAAATTTAGGGCTGTGTCCCATAAAGTCATGGCAAGTCTGCAAAGGGGGTAAGAGTGAGAGCCCCCTTGCTTATGTACCACATGACTGTGGTATTGTCTGTTCGAATTAGCAGAGGTCCTGGCTTCAAAAGAGTCTGGAAGGCTAGAAGAGCATTTTGGACTGCTAACATTTCTTTCAAGTTGATGTGCCATAGAAGGTGTTTGTTTGTCCAAGAGCCCTGTTGGCATTTGTCTAGAAAATGAGCTCCCAAAGCATAATCCGAGGCGTCCGTGGTTATGATCTGAGTAGGTTGAGGAAGACGAAAGGGCTTCCCTTCGTTCGAAACACATGCCCTGGACCACCAAAGGAATTCCTTCTGGATGCAGGGAATCAGTGGAATCATTGTATCCAGACTGTGGCAATGCTGAGACCATACACTCTTTAGGTACCATTGAAGTTTCCTCATGTGAAGCCTTGCATTTGGAATCAACAGGATGCAAGAGGCCATGTAGCCCAAAGCCTGCAGGAATTTCCTTGCAGTGAGCTGAGTCAATGTTGCCAAGGTCTTGAAGATTGAAGCCAGCTGTAACTGTTTTTCTGGAGTAAGGAAGGCCATCTGTAAACTTGTGTCTAGAAGAGCTCCCAAAAAGGTCATTCGTTGAGAAGGAATCAAATGTGACTTTTTTGTGTTCACTGAGAATCCCAGTAGTAGGAGAAGACATTGAACAAAATGCAGGTGTTGAAGTAAAAGGTCTTTGCTGTCTGCCTGAATTAGACAGTCATCCAGATAGGGGTAAATCTGAATCCCCTGGAGTCTGCAGTAAGCTACTACTGGAGCCAGGCATTTGGTAAAAACTCTGGGCGCAGTAGATAAGCCAAATGGCAGTACAGAGAATTGGAAGTGTCTCGAGCCTGCCTTGAATCTGAGGTACTTTCTGCATTGTTGCCTTATGGGGATGTGTAAGTAAGCCTCTTTTAAGTCCAATGTTACCATCCAAGCATCTTGTGAGAGCATTGGAAGAAGTTGTTGAAATGTAAGCATCTTGAATTTTGGAATTTCCAAAAAGGTGTTTAATATTGAGAGGTCCAGAATAGGTCTCGAGGAGTTTTGTTTTCTTGGGACCAGAAAAAGTCTCGAGTAAAAACCTTTCCCCACCTCTAGACGTGGAACAGGTTCTATGGCTCTTAAGGCTAATAAAGCGTCCACTTGATTTAAGGCCTCTGTCCATTGATGTTTTGGTAGATCTGGCCAGCCGGAAGGCCTTGGCAGAGTGTGAAAGTGGAATCTGTAGCCTTTCAAAATCACATCTAACACCCATTTGTCCTGGGTAATGCGAGTCCAATTTTGGTAAAATAGAGAAAGTTTTCCTCTGAGAGGGGCATCCAGGGAAGGAGGACCTGTAGCCCAACAGAGGGAGTCATTGGGTCTGCTTTCTTTGGGTTTGAGGTCTGTCTTCTCCCCTTCTAGGTGAAGAAGCAGTCCACTGTCTAGTTCTGTAAGAGGCCTGAGCCTGCGCCCGACCTCTGGAGCGTCTATATCTTCCCCTTTGTGGCCGAGGCCTGTCAGAAGTGGGAAAAGACCAATTTTTGGAGGGCCAATTTCTAGAAAATCTAGGAGGCTGCACTTGCAAAAAATCTTTTACAGTCTGCATAGACTTGGCATTTTCTTCCATCTTTTTAAGAACATCCTCAGCCTTAGATCCGAATAAGACATCATGCTGAACAGGGGCATCTAGCAATTTAGCCTTAACTTGTTCAGGTAAATTCTGCTCACGAAGCCAAGCATGTCTCCTGATAACAGTACCAGAGGCAGCAGCCCTGCAGGAAGCCTCTAAGGCATCAAAACCACAATGTAAACTATGTTTGCTAACTTGTTCAGTTGCATGCAACACATCCTGTAATTCCTTGTCCTCAGCACATGCAGGAAAGGTAGAAAGCCTTTGTTTTAAAACAGATAAAAGAAACTGTTGATACTTAAACATGTGAAACTGGCAATTTAAAGCTCTAATAGAAAGGGTAGCTGAAGTATAAACCTTTCTGCCCCACCTGTCCAAGGCACGAGAATCCTTTTCAGAGGGGATAGGATTCTTAGAGGAGGTGGCCTTAGCAGCCTTGGAACCCTGCAAAATAGTTTCAGGATCAGCAGAAGGGTTCTTAAATAAGAATTGATGGGAATCAGGGACCCTGTAAAATCTATCAGGCATAGAAGGAGCAGGCAGCATGGAATCAGGATTCAAGTTAGCTTCAGAGAAAGCATCATCCACAATATCAAGTACAGGAGGAATAGCTAAAGGCCTGTGTTGAGGGAGAAGAAGAAATTCCCTAAGTCTCTTTTTGGAAGCAGAATAATCCTGACCTTCCCAATGAAAATGCTCCCTCATCTCATGCAAGGTTTCCCCAAAAGAGAAATCTTCAGGGGGAGAGGCAGAGGGAACAGAATCCTCTGCATCCGAATCCTCATAAGGAGGAAAAGAGTAATCCTGATCAGAGGAAGAAACAGAAGATACAGAAGCCTGATCAGAGGAATCATAAGGGATATTCTGTCTAGGCCTTTTCTCAGGAGGAGGGTGAGAGCCCCTAATCATAGTTAATAAATCCTCAGCCATCCATAGTAATTGCTTCTGAGTCTTAGGAGCTGAATCCGAAGAAGCTTGAGCAGAAAGTCTGGGTTTAACAGGAGTCTTTGACTTAGCCTTTGTCTTTGTGGAAATAGTAATATGTGAAGGCCTGAAGACCCCCTCAGAAGCCGGTACCTGCACAGCGGTTCCGGACCCATCTGAAGGAGCGACGTCTGAAGGTCCTGCAGCAGACAAATTACTAGGCCTAGATGGCTCCCCATGGGAGTCCATGTCGGCCATTGGTTCTGAAGTGGCGGACGACAGGGGCTGCAAAAGCGCCTCACTGACGACCGCCGAACCCGAAGCTGGCTCCGGCTGCAAAGTATCCTGTTTGGACCTCGGAGGCCTGTCCTTGTCTTTGCATTTCTTCTGTATTCCGGTAGTCGGTAAAGTATCCGACGACATCCTATAATTAAATCGTCTACCGAAGTAATTCAAGGCCCAATCGCACCTACGCTCATAAGTGCGAGAATTAAACCTGGCACAGAACCGACAGCAAGAAACGTCATGGTCAGGGCCTAAGCAAGGTAGACAGTAAGAGTGGAAATCTTTATGAGGTATTTGTTTTCCACACGATACACAATTATTAACTTTTTCTGACATCGGAGGAGCAACAAAAGGTTTCAACGGGGTACTTAGCTTTGAGAAGAGAAGTAGAAAACTTCGGACCGACGACAATCACACCACGTTGTCTTGAAAACACCAACCAACAACTAGCGAACTGCTTTGCACCGCATGGCAAGAAAGACTGGAGAAGATGGCGTCTGCTGTCAGCTTTATACCCATGCGTTCTGACGTCAGGGTACTTGCTGATACAGCCGACGCCGGACCCAGACTATGATATTCTGGCTGACCTCGGGCTGCCTGCCGGCAGGAGTACCCTACAGTTATGACTGCAACAGTGAAACACGAAGAACATCTTAGTATATCATGTCAGTTATGACCAATGGTGGATAAACTTGGACTCTGGGCTGATTTCAACCCATCTCCTCCACCCCACATTTTTAGGACAATGCATTGTTTGTGTTTCTCAAGTTGTTGTTTTCAACATTTTTACCATTAAGCAGTTTAACAAAAGTTATTAGCCAATAATGACAAAAAGCGCCCAGATCAAAACATTTCAACCACAAGAGAGCACTGAAACTGCTGTCATCATAATCCACCAATATCCATACTCCTCAATTATGGCCACTTTATTCCCTGTGTACACATTTCATCTGACTGTGATAAAAATGGCCACAGTAAAAGCATTTTCATTTAATTTACACAAATACTTACTAATCCTGCAAAGACACACTAATGACTTTATAACTTTGTATCAATTCAGCAGGGACAGTTACTTTTATCCACAGACATCTCCCAAACCCAGCAATTATAGGCATATAGTTGATTGCATCCTTCTTAGATACTTGTGTCAAAAAAATAATATTAGTAATGACCAAAGTAACATATTTCAAATTTGTTTCACAAAAACACACCCACTATAGCCATAGTAAAGCATTTTAGCTTAATTCACACACGCATATGCATGCTAGTCCTGTAATGCTAGTCAAACATGGAGGGTTTGATTCCTTCCACCTTCATTTGCCAATCAACTCTATTTGCAAACTGTGTGGCTCTCAGCAAGTCACTTAACCAGACAGTGCTCCTGAGGATGCAAAATATATCTGTTTTAATCTAATGGCTGTAATTACTGATTAACTTTACCATCTGGACTGACACACACACACACACACACACACACACACACACACACACACACACACACACACACACACACACACACACACACACAGCTCTGCCTCCATCTGCAGCCATAATAATTCAATAAATTTCCACAGCAGCCATGTCACACTTACTTGTACAAGTGAGAAACATAATTCAAAGATGCTCTGCCGCCAATCAAAAAGCAACCTTAATTCCAGCAGTGATTCAAAGCAGTTGACCACCTCCATCTGCAGCTAATAATTCAGCAAATTTCCAGCACTGCAAATGATGATTCAAAGCAGCCCATGCTCATTTGTTGTACTACATCCTGTACTGTGTTGTGCTACTTCTTGTACTGCACTTATTACTTCCTGTACAGTTGTCAATGGAAAAGAGAGAGAGACTATTCTGTTGGTCATGCATTACATGTAAATGGAATGAGTTAAAATTAAATTGTTTTGTTATGAGGCCTTGGGCCCCTGAAGCTGTGGGCCTAAGGCAGCCTCCCAAGTCACTCCATTATAATCAGTCACCAGCTGCAACCCATTCCATGGCCTTGTAGATGAGGCCCATCAGGCTAATAGGTCTGTAGTTTCCAGGGTCCATAGTGGGGACACCCTCATGAAGTGGCTTCACAACTGCTATGTGCCACACCTTTGGGGCAAAGGTAGTTGCTAAGCTAAGATTGAACAGCCTGTAGGAGTGAGTCTGCCAGCACATGTTTAACGCTGTTCAGTAGGCATTTGAGATCTGATAACATACTCATGGAGAATATACGTTTTGTTTTGGAAAGTACCTTTAGTAAGTGTTCTTTTCTGATGATAGGGAGTTTAACATCCTTTGGAATATGTTGATTTTGTAGAATTGTATGGAGTGATATCAGAACTGAATATGGCAGCCAATTTATTTGTGATATCTACTGGGTCAGAGTAGGTGGTGCCATTTTGAATAAGTTCAGAGCAAATGTTATTTCAATATTTCCTGATGACAAATAAAGGATTTATAACTATCCTTACCGTCTGATGCTAGTCTAAGTTCATAGCATGTCGTTTTCCTAATGGTATTTCTCATTTCCTTTGATAATTTTTGATGTTGACGGATTTCCAGGACTTCAGTTTTCCTGTATATTCTAAAAATCTAACTTTTTAATTTATTGTTTTTTGTTTATTTATGTATGTGGATCACCAGGGTGGTTTGCTCTAGAATTTCCTATTTTGCTTGGTTCTGGTAAGAAATGTCATGTTCATACATTTATCAAGGTAAGCACAGAATCTGTTTGCACAACTACTAGAAATATCAACATTTTGGGGCTTACAGTTATATCTGAATTTTCAACTCCATCACAGAATTGCAGGAGGTTAATACATTTGAAGTCTTTTGAAAACTGTAATCTGATGGTGTGGGGATTTTGAAGAAGGTTACCAGTTTGTGGTTAGACTTGAGTGGGGAAGGGTATACCCAGTGGGATAGTGCACATGGATGTTATATTTGTAAGGACCATGTCAAAAATAGTCGGCCTCTGGCAGGTTCTTTGACTATTTATCTAGGGAGTGCTCTTTCATTTTTGAAATAGAGGAATGTTTTTGGGCATCAGTTACACTTGTGGTACAGGTATCACAGTTTACTGAAGGGTAGTTAGTCTCCCAAGATGAAGAGGTTCGTATATATTTGAAGTTCGTCCAGTATATCTAGGAATCAAACAGTTTTCAGAGAGCATTAAGTGACATGCTTTGATCAGATATTTAGTTTTATTTAGTGTGACTTGTATCTCAAAAAGTTTATTTTGTGAGTTTCTAGGATTCTGCCTTGAGATAATATGATCTTTATGAATATGAATGCTCACGCACATTTTCCACTGGGTTTAAAAGCAAGGTAGCTTTCTGCATTTTTAAACCAAGTTTGAATAATATACATATGAATCTTCTTCAAATGTGGGGGGGGGGGGCTCAAGGTCAGGCGATTTGCCATTTATATTTCTAGCACTGAGCAGCATATCCTTTATACTGTGTGGTCCTTTTTTTTTTTTTTTTTTTTTTTTAATTTGGGTGATCCATTAGCTGGACTCTCTCTATAAAAAGGCACTGTGGAAGTAGCAATGGGCTTTAGCCAGTATATGGAAGAGCTGGCATGAGAAGTGCAAACCATCACTGGCAAAACAACTAAGGCTATGTAGCAACTCTTCCAAAGCCAATAACTACTATATCACCCTGGAATGACACCTTCTATTCAGACAATTGCTGAAATCAACTTTTCTTAAACCTTATTCATCATTCTTGGAGAAGGAACGCTCTATTAAAACAAGGGTCTTTACTGCAATTGTGACATGCATAGAACTTGGAAATGTTTTTCTGCATATCCCTCTGGGTTCTGCATTCCAGGTCACTTACACTCATGGATCACCACCACCACATTGCAGTAATACTTTTTTTGGCTTGGTCCCTGCAAGGTCAGAGATTATGCAACTGGAAAGACAAATCAGCATTACTATTTTACCCAGCCTAATAAGAGTACAGTCCATGTGCCTATGGAGTTACCATCACCGGTACATTTGTATTGGTAGAAGTTATAAGCAATGGGCTAGGGGTGATTCTGGTGACTCTCAGCTATGCTATGCCATGGATGTGGTAGTATGTGTTGTGGTCTTCAATTTCCACGGACTCCTAATATTGTTTGACCTTGTCAGCTTAGGCAATAACTATTTACCGCATGTGGCAATTTGCAAGCATTTGCATGGAGTGCTGTATCACAGAGAGTTGTGCTCACAAACTGTTCATGTGTGAGGAGTGAGAACTCCATCTTGACTAATTATTTACTTCTCTCTCACAGTTTGTGATGCTGTAAGTAACAATTCATTTTCTATGAGCATCAGGCAATTGCTACATTACCTGAGCAGACCAAGTGCTGTGAGACTGGTAATTGAAGAAAGACAGCTGGCTGACCTTCCATTTAGTCATAGAAATATGGGATACAAGACTTATTCTGTATGACATTTGGCTTTTTTGAATAAATTCTTTTTTAAATAAATTCTTATGAATGCAGTATAATTAGTACAATAAAATAATTGCAGTGTAATAAACATTGGTTGGACGCTTACTAAGGCAGAAAAGGCTAAAGCAACTTACCTTGGTCCTGAAGCGTGCACCTTAGCACAGCCTGCTTACTGGGTACAACTATCCAGTCTAGCTAAAAGTAAAACTTAAATTTGAAGTGTCTGTGACTATAGACTACAGGTTTGCACAGCCCAGAGCAAATTTCTTTCAAAATGTCTTGCTCCAAAGGGAACAGTTACATTTAGAGTAAGAAAAGTACTCCGCTTTATGTAGAGGGGAAGATAGTTTCACAGAAGTGATGTTCTCTGTGATACATACTCAGCCCTATAGCATGTTCTGTTAATCTTGCAAAACAGATTGAGGCCCCTTGAGCAAGTGTTTTGGATACCAGTGAACATCCTAATGTGCAGCAGGTCTGACAGAAGAGGGTCTGTTGAGGCTGTATACTCAAGGCAGAGTTAGTCTCCTAGTACCCTACAGGATATAGATAAGAAAGAGAAGGCTTTGAGATGGTCTGTGCAGTTTTTATGATTTAAGCCCTTGATATTTTTAGCAATCAAGTATTATGATCTTTCCTACTGTAACAGGTGTTTCGACAGGTACATACCAAAAGGGGCATAATACTCAATGACTGACTTGAGGGCAGAGTACAGAGGAAGAACTACGTCCATGGATCTGGATCCCATACCCTTCAATATAAGCTTTGCAATGAAAAAGTACTTGCTTACAACACAGGATATGTGGTGATCAAAGGAAAGCTTGCTATCAGCATAGGTTCACAGATCTATAACTTTTCAGTGGTACATTGTCATTCTGGTACTAAGAATGGGAGTCATGCTTGCTGAAGGATAAGAATATAGACTTCTTGGCATTCAGCTTCATAGTCTGTGGTTTTGGCACCAACTATTTGTTTGGGACAAGCCTTCTTGCTGAATAATGGTATTCTCTGGGGAATTTATGATTTACTTGTTATTTAGCCTTTGTTGACCAGGTTAGTCCCCATAGGCTAGTAACCTCTTCAGGGGAGAACAGAGGTAGTATTTATTCTATTAGGGAAAATTTGGCCAAGGCATTGGCGAACTTAACCTGACCTTTTCTATAGGTGCCATTAGATCTTTTACAGCTGACACACTCAGAAGCATAGCACCCCCTTATGCTGCACTGCAGTGTCGGCAATCAATCTACCTGGTGTGGTAATAGAACAAAGAGCCTTCTGCATCAAAGGCGAGTGTGCTACCTGTTGTGCTACAGACAGTGATAGTGTCATCTGCAAACTGATATCAGCCACAATCCATTAAGATTGGTGTTTACCTTTCAGTGGACAAAGCTAAAGAGAAGTGGCTCTGAGACTGAACTGTGGGGCGCACTATTAGTGACCAGTCTTTGTGAAGAGGTATAGCTATCCAGCCTTACTTCCTGTGTTCTATTTGTGAGTCAGTCTGCCATCCAGTGAGTCACATAAGGGTTGCTATTTAGTTGGGAAGGTTTGCTCATGCTGCCAAGTGTGGGATCGTGTCAAATGTCTTTGCAAGGTCCAGATAGGCAGTGTGAAATGATCTGTGCTCATTTACTGTCTGAGTAACTTTTTCCAAGTTAGCCAGATGAAGTAGGTAGGGATCTGCCCTTGATGAATTTGAACAGAGTATGGTAAAGGGTCTGTAGGTCATCTATATCTCCATTTTAGTTTCATATGTTCATAGGTGTGTACTAGGCTAATGGCCCTGGAGCCTTTACAAGCCTAGGCCAAAAAATATTGCCCAGGCACCATGCCACCTGATGTTAGTTCACAGTGCCCCTATCCAATAGGGCAACTGGAATGATCCCAACTTTGTTACCCATCCACTCATCAAGATTTCTCTTGAAGAGGGCCAGCGATGTGCTCTACTGGACATGAATGGGAAGCTTATTCCAGAGTATGGACAGTCTTTGGGAGATGAACCTGTTTTTCCAGGATGTCCTGCTAATTGTGGTAATGAGGTTGTGATCTCTGGAGCGTGTGGCAAGGGGGGAATTGGGATTTCTTTAGGTGTAGCATTTTACGTAGGTCTGAGTCAGACATGGCTTTGTAAGTCAAGCAGAGATCACTTCTAAGTAGATGATAAGAGACTGAGAACAGCTGAAGTTTCTTGAGTCTGTCCATGTAGGACATGTGTTTAAGGCCTAGGATCCTTTTTGTGAGGTACTTTTGTGGCCTCTCCAGCTGTTGTAGATGTCTGATCAGGTACATGCCAAACGGGACGTTGCATTCGATGATTGGTCTAATGAGGGATGATGACCTATTTCTTCCTGGATGCAAAACCTGTGGTTATAAGATGTGCCATGTAGAAGGACTTTCTGACCACAGTGGCAATGTGGTGGTCGAAGGTGAGGTGGCTGATGATCTGGGTGCCCAGAACTCTTATGGCCCCTTCAGTGGGCTCTCATCAACGTGCTAATTCATGGGAACTGCGTTTTTTCCAAAGGGGATGATAACGCATTTTTTGGCATTAAGCTTCAGGCCACAGTTCCGACACCAGTCATTGGTCTCAGAGAGGCCCTTTTGTTAGAGGTCTGCATCAATTGAGGAGTTGATAATGACTCATAGCTTGCAGTCATCAGTGAACTTGGGCAGCCAAAGTCCTTCTGTGTTGGCCTGGACTTCTGAGAAGTAGATACCAAACAGGAGAGGGCCCAGGACCAATCCCTGTGGGACTCCACTCATTACTGGTAGCCAGTCTGACTTGGAATCCGCAACTTTCACTCTGTGGGTCCTATCTGTGAGCCAATTTGCAACCCACCTAGTGATGTAAGGATTGATGCCTAGTTTGGTGAGTTTATCAATGATACCAGAGTGGGGAATGTTATCAAAGGCTTTGGCCAGGTCAAGGTAAGCTGCATCCACTGTCTTACCCTCATCCACAGTCTTGGTGACTGCCTCGAAGAAGTCAGCCAGGTTCAACAGGCAGGATCTCCCTTTGACAAAGCCAAACTGTGTGGGGTCATGAGTTTGGAGATTGCCTATATCTTTGCTCAACCAGGTCCATGATGATGCACTCCATAGTTTTGCATACCAGACTCTTCAGGCTAATGGGGCGATAGCTCCCAGGGTCTGTAGTTACTCCCTCTTTATGGAGCAGGATGACTGTAGCAGTGTGGCATTCATTAGGGACATAGCCTGAGATAAGGCTGTGATTGAACAGGGCACACAGATGTGGTGCCACTTCATTTTGTAGCTCATGTAGGACACAGCCAGGGATATTATCAGGTCCCATAGGTGCTGTATTCTTGGCTTTGGACAATGCAGCTTTTACCTGTGCCGCAGAAATGGTGGGTACCAGGCTTTCTTCTGGTACTGTGATAGGGCCCTTGGGGGGGGGGGTAAAGTTGGCACTGAATCTGTCAGCCAGTATGTTGGCTATACCTATTGGCTCATTATAGGTGGTGCCATTATGCAGTAACTCAGAGCAAATCTGGGCATTACCTTTGAGGTTTTTGATACAGCTAAAGAAAGCTTTGTGGTTATTTTTGGTGTTAGCTGCAATTCTGCCTTCATAGCTGGCTTTACAGGATTTGATAAGGGATTTCAGCTTTTTGTTGAGACTGATAAGGGAGGTTTTCCAGTCTTGTGACTTCATTTTATTCTGCAACAGTTTCTTCCTTCTGTTGCAGTTTATTGATGGCTGGGGACCACCAGATTGGCTTCCTTTTTTGGAGGAGAGCATCTTAGTTTTATTTGGTATGGCAAGGTCCATGCATTTGTGTACATACTCGTACAGTGCATTGGTGTATGATTTGGCAGCTATGCAGCTATTTTACATTGGCATGGGTGTCGAGAAGTTAGCCACCTCTGTTTTTAGGAGCCCAAACTCAGCTTTAAAGAAAGTTTTTCAGGGTGGTCACCTTAGCAGGGGGTGTAGGTGAGACTGAGATTTCCAAGATGATCAGTTTGTGGTCAGATTGAACCAGGGAGGAATTGACTATAGGCGTGGAGCAATGGTCTCCTATGTTGGTGATAACCAGGTTGAGGATGTTGTTTCCTCTAGTGGGGCTCAGAAATGAGCTGGTCAAGAGCATTGGAATTGATGAATTCCAGAAAGCGTTAGGCCTGTACATTGGTGCTTGAATAGTTTTCCCAGCTGATGGAAAGGTAGTTGAAGTCACCCAGTATGAGACTATTGGATTGGACCTTGATAGATTCCATGGTGCTTAGGAACTTGAAGTGAGAGTCTAGCAACGTGTTTGGGGGTCTGTAGCATGCTACGACTTGTATCACCATCTTACCCGGCGTTAGTTGTACCAGAAGTATCTCGGATGCACTGTGCTGGGCTACTAGTCTAGAGGTGTGCATATCCTTTAAGGATATGGAGACATCACCGCTTTTGGAGCTTCAGGCTGTATTCTGGAGCTGAAAGGTATGGAATGAGTTGTAGCCTGGGAGTGCAGGGGTGCTTTCTGCCTCTTTAAACCAAGTCTCAGTTACAGTACAGATGTCAACATTCTCAATTTTGAGGAAAGCTTTGAATGAGTGCATCTTGAGATTTAGACTTCTAGCACTGAGCAGCATGACCCTCAGATTTCATTTTTTTGTAGCTGTTATGGTGTAATTTTGGTCTTTGGAACACTGCCTAAAAAAAGCACTATAGGGGTGGCAACAGCCTTAGCCAGTACCCGGAATCCCAGGGGTGACAGATGCAAGCCGTCTCTGGCAAAGCATTGAGGTCCATCGATCATGTCATCCCAAGCAGACGGATGCTAGATCCCCTTAGAATGACACCAGAAACTTAGCCAGTTGTTGAAATCAATCATTTTCTGTTCATACTGTGGTATCATTCTGGGTGACTGTAGAATAATGCTCAGGGCTAGGGTCATACCTGCCTGGGCCACATAATCTGAGAGCTCCATCACATCTCTTTTCATGTAGTCCAGGGAGGTATGTCTCAGGTCATTCACACCCACATGGACAATAACTGAGTCATATTTGTACTTGTTGTGGAGTGACCTGAGTGCATGTGCTATGTGGCGGATCCTGGCACCTGATAGTCAACGGACTGTCACCTTCTTGTTCAACCTAGTGAGTGGGACATCAGTGTGCCTCACAATTGAGTCTCCTATGATTAATACATTGGGCAAAGTGTTTTGCCTTAAGGGCTTGGGTTGAGTGGCACAATGTGGTGGTGAGCTATGTGTTCTGGGGCTGGTGTTGTGTTGTGGTGGTCGAGTGTTTTTCTGTCTCTGAGGTCTTTGTTGTTTGGGTAAATTTTTATCGGGAGCCTCCGCGAAAGTGGGTGTATGGTTTGTGTTTCTATGTATGGGTTGTGATGGTTGGTGTTTTGGAGGGCTGTGTGTTCTGTGTAGCGAGTTGCAGGTGTTGACCTTCTCCTCTTGACCAGCTACTCTGGTCTTGGTTGGAGTGTGCACTGCTTCCAGTATAGTGATACAACTGCATCTCTCGCAGGTAGGAGTGCTGGGAGGTAAGAGGAAAGGGTTGTCTGTGAGCATTAGACAGTTGCCACACTGTCTCAGAATGCCCAAGTGCACCAGGTTAGCAGGAGAAAGCACAGGAAATTGCCCTACAATCATACCAGGAGGGGTGGTCATAACTAATAAGTATTGGTGCTATTACTGCGTAAGAACAGCTAGTGCTGATAGCACCTAAGTGTGCTACAATAAATGCTACAAAAACCTGTTAAAGTGCTAACCAGTTAAGCTAATTGAAGTGCAAGAAGTAAAAGAATCATCCTTTCCTTAGCCACACAGATGAGGGTGGTCAGGCTTGTAGGTCTGTTAGTTACCCTGGGTCTGCTGTAGCCTCACCTTTGTGCAATGGAATGACTGTTGCTGTCCTTCACAAACCCTGTTCAAAGGCTAATGTTGAACAGCCTCTGAGGGTCTGACAACTCACGTTTCCGGCTAGTCAGCAGGCACATTAGTACTTTATCCAGTCCCATAAATGCAATATTATTGGCCTTATATAGTGCCTTGAAAACTTGTTCTTGGGAGATTTAAGGAGCAGGATAGATGTGGATTTTGATCCAAGAATTCTGGTGAGGAAAGGGAGATGATGTTGGAGATGAATTTATTCATTATTAGACTGGCTATGTTCCCAGGGGTTGAGTAAGTGATATAATTTACTATTAGCTCTGCATAGTGCTGGGCAGGACATCGAGGAACTTCCTCTATTCTTTTCAACAAGTGTCATGGGATCTTTTATATCCACCTCAGCTTAGCACCACCATCACCTCATCTCATCCGAGATTAGGCACACTCAGGAGCACAGCAGCCCAAAAGACATCTCATCCAAAAGGCAGCATACGCGGGGCAGATCTTTCAAATTGGTGGCTATTTTTACCTCGTTTCTGGCATTGGTTGCTTTGATCAGGATACAGAGTTTTTTTGTTTAGTTTAGCAGGAGTGTTTTTAGCTTCTTGAGAATCACATTTATTCTTGCATGTAATGATTTTTTTTCTTTTAATATTGAGCCTCTTTATATTAAGATTCCACCACAGGAATTTATTTTTGAAACCTGCGTTGTATTACTTTTGAGGGGGTGGATGTATCTATGCAGCAACTATTTACATGTACATAGAACTTGGCAGCAAAGAATTCTGCATAAGTAGTAGGATCATCGAATAGGAAGGAGCTTTTGAATTTAGTCAGGTCATTTTTCAGTTTTAGTAAATAAGCCTTTGCATAGTCACTGAATACAGAGGGTACTGGAGGATGCTTCTGGCTTCAGTTTTAAACATCTAACTGACTTGTAACCTCCTCCCTGATCAAATCAATCCACAGTATACTGGGAGAGAAATATAAATGTTTTTTTCTTGTGCCACTACATATGTAAAAAAGTTATGCTTAGAGGGGCATCTCAATTTCCAGACATGTTACAGACAGATCTACATTGCAGATATCACAATAGATAATTCTAGATGTTCTGGGCTCTATGAGCCTTAACAATTCAGCTCTAAAAGATAATCTAAAAAAATTTAGCCATTAGAGTACATACAGTATGCCTCTGGCTACACCACTGGAAGCAGAAATACTTGAATACAGACTTAATATTGCTTTCCACTCACTATGTACTGTAGTTTAAATTAGACAAATTACTGTCAAAATGTCATGTTGTACGTTTCTGCTTTAAAAGTTTGTTTTAATAAAAGCATCCATTTTTTTAATAAGAATAAATTATTTTTGTTACCTGTAGTTCAACGCCAAAGAATGTTCCTCCCAATTCATCTTCTCCAAGACTTCCAATGTATTTTACAATAGCAGGAAACCATCCTCTGTCAGTCTCCACCTCAATAGCATCATCCACTTCTATCATCAGGGCCTCCTCTAACAGTCCTTCTTTAAGCAACTGAACTCGCATTTCTAGAACAGGCACAGCCTGGAGGCAAAGAGCTTTTTTCATCGAAAGCTCATAGAGATTCTTCACCTCAATTAACTGCTTTCCATTATCGTCAAGTGCTAAAACATGAAGACAGTTTGGTGATCTCTCCTTTATTGCAACTTCATAATCTCTGTCCAAGATGTACCACAGACAGCCTGGTCTCTTTACGTTACATCCTGAATAGACGTTGTCTGTGTTTATCAAGAAAACACAATTCTTGGGCACTTTTGCTGACTTGGAAAAATGGCTAGCCATACTCATCTGATCTGTCTGCAAAATAAGCAACAATCAGAAAAGATGATATTAATAAGGTCATCCCATTTCAGGCATACTTTTAATTATTTTCTGGGCAGCATGTAAAAAGACAAAGAGTTCCTTTTAAAGTACAGTTGTGCGAGTATATACTCACCATAACAGCAAATGTTTGGATAGGATCACTGTTGTAGTAGAATCCATGAATATAGGAATTAGCTGCAAGTGGATGTCTACCTTGTTGGGCCATTTCAAGATTTTTGTGGCTGTCTTGGTGAAAGCTAGCTCATCCACAGCACTGATAATGCATTTATTTCCCATTTTATTTTTGATCTAGTAACTTTAAAGCAAAGGACAACAGATATAAACTACTGTCTATCGAGAACTCCACACTGCAACCTCCAGACAATTCATGCAATGCTTCACTCAAGAGGTAATGGTGGATGGCATCAACATTCTTAGTCCCCCTCCTCAGCTACTAGGCTGCCTTTGCAAAAACAGGAAAACTAAAAAGTAGGATGGTGGGTGACAGCCAGTATTACATAAGTGGTCCTATATGAACATCTACCATTACTGTGAATCTCTGCTATGCTATGTTTTTTTGTATGTCTCACTGTTGCAGGAGAATTTCTGACATACTGAAAGATCATGAAGCAGTGTCCGCAAGAAACGAATGGCCTGCTTCTCTGTCCTTCCAGTGCTGAGGACTGATGCACAGAGAATCTCTTGCAGGACATCATTGCCAAACCTTGCCCTACTAATTCAAGTTACATGTTTAGCTTATAATGCTTACAGGCATGAATGGAAGATCAAACAGCCACGTCACAAATTTTCCAAGTGGATACACTTCTGAAAAAAAGTTGCATCAATTAGCAAAATGTGCCATAACTTGCTATTATACAGTTATTTATATATTTTTCACAGCAGAACAATATGCACATGGTCAACAATATGGAAAGGGCTCACTTGGTACCTGGACTCTCCCGTTTTCCCTGATGCAAAAGATTCAAACAAATTCTACTCACATAAAGGTTCCTGAACCTGTCAATATAGTATCTAAGTTGCCTATGGATATTAAACAAGTGCAAACCTATTTTCTCCTTATTTTTAAGGTTGGGAAAGAAAGACCAGCAAATGAATAGCTGGGTTGAAGGATACCTCTGAGACCATCTCTGCCTTTAAAAGATTTGTTATACGGAGGCTCTTTGCACAACAGGAGCTACAATTCTGAGATCTACCTAGCTGAGGTAATGGCCACAAGAAATTCTGTCTGTAATAAATAACTTGAATATAACAAAACCTGTCATCTCAAAATGGTGCAAGATGAGTAGAGAACAAATTTTAGGTCCCGAGGTACAGGCAAAGCTATTCTTGGTAGGTGGATACATAGGGCATGAATCACCCTTGGGGGTTCTGTAATTTTTTTTTTTTTGGTTGGTTTTTTTTTTTTTTCAATGGTTTTTTTTTTCAGTTCTTTTTTGCTTCCTTTTTTTTTTCCTTTAAATATTTTACATGCATTCTTTAAAACAGATTGAGAGTAGTGTGAGTGTCAGATCAGGCTCACAGTGCTTTGACTCAGGGCAGAGACAGCAAAGCAGGAGCTTCATCTGTATTAGCTATATCTATAAGGCAGCTAGCAACACAGAGGCAGCACAAACAACACAGTAACACTGGTAGGAGCAGAGCGAGCCTGCACAGAGACAGAAACAGAAAAAAAAATCCATCAACCCTCCTTCCTAATCTTCTACTCTACTAGCAAAAAAAAAGAGGGTTGGGAAATAAGTGTACAAGAAGGGAAGAAGGCCAACACTGCCAAAGCTTTCCTACAAGGAAATCTTATATAGAACCCAAAGTCTGGGTCTGGCTTCAGCTGGTGTCGCACTTCACCCGACGTCATTGCGGCAGTTCTTCGGGTATAAAGGCATCAGCCGACGCCATTTTCCTCAGTGTTTCTTGCCCCAGATGCCAGGTGCCCTCTTGGATGGCTAAATTTGGATAAATGCCAAAGTTTCCAAATAGTAGAGAGCAAAACACACAAAATAAGCATGTATGTACATATATACAAACAAATACACCATAATAGATCCCCCCCAAGCTAGCTGAAGGTTGGCAAATACCCTAGGAGTACCTCAGAGGGGGAGGAGGGTAATCCTGACTGCAGATGCATTCCTATCGGACATCTACATTTATGGTAGGTACAAAACTGTACTATGTCCTTCAAGGATGCATCTGCAGTCTTCACAAATGGGTAGAATACCAAAGCTAAACTAGGGGAGGAGGAATGAGTAGAGATTATGGTGTAGTTAGGATCCCTTGCAAAACAGCAGTGGCAAAACCAGCTCGGGATCTAGAGTATAAAGGTAAGTTATAATGCTTGGCAAATATATGCACGGAGGTCCAAGTAGCAGCCTCTATAATGTCCTTGGTAGCCACTCCTCGTAAGAAAGCTGTGGTAGTGGCTGTAGCCCTTGTGGAGTGAGGCCTGATGTTCTCTGGAGTTTTCTTTCCATTATAGGAGTAACAAAACCTAATGCAATTTCCTATCCATTTGGAGATTGTCTGTTTTGAAATTGGTTTTCCTTCCTTCCCTGTTGCATATGCTATCAGAAGCTGGTCAGTTTTTCTATTGGTTTTTGTCCTGTCCAGGTAGTAGCGTAATTGTCTATGCACATCCAAGGTATGTAGTAGCCTTTCTCCCCTGTTCTGCGGGTTGGGGAAGAATGTAGGAAGGTGGATAGCCTGATTTAAAGAGACTCTGGATACCACCTTAGGCATAAATGTAGGATTTGTTCTCATGGACACTCTATCTTGATGGAAGATCAGGAAGGGTTGCACTGCCATTAATGCCTGTAGTTCAGAGACCCTTCTTGCTGAAGTTATTGCCAGCAGGAATGCAGTCTTCCAGGATAAGTATTGTAATTCTGCTGTTGCTGCTGGTTCGAAAGGGGGAAGTGTCAATTTTTCTAGCACAAAGTTCAAGTCCCATGCTGGTAATGGAGGTTTCGGGGGAGGTTTCACATTTTTAATTCCTCTCAGAAACTGTCTGAGCAGAGGATGCGAGAAGACAGGAGGATCCAAGCTGTATTCTGCTGAAATAGCTGAGGCATGTATCTTGATGGAAGAGTAGGACAGGCCTGTATGGAAGAGCTCTGCCAAGTACTCCAGGATGTTGGCAATGTTCACCAGTGTCACTTCTTGCCCCTTGCAGTACTCCAAGTGAGATATCTTTTCCATTTTGCTGCATAATTCTTTCTTGTTGAAGGTCTTGAGCCTCCAGGATTATGTCCTTAACCCTTTGGGATAAATTTGGGTTAATTGTTGTCATGTAATGTTCCAGGCAGTTAGCTGCAGAGTTTTCAGGTTTGGATGCAGGATGTTGAAGTTGTTCTGTGTTAACAGTAATGGGATCAGGGGCAGTGTCCATATTTGTTCCCGGACATGCTCCTCAGCAATGGATACCAATGTTGTCTTGGCCAGTCTGGAGCTATCAGAATGATCCTCGGATGTTCCTCTTTGATCTTCAGAAGCACCTTGTGCATCAAAGGAAGTGCTGGGAATGCATGCTATCAGGTTTTTCCAACTGAAAGATAGGGAGTCCACCTTCCAAGCAAGTGGGTGGTACGTCCTTGTGCAGAATTTCTTTAGCTGGTGATTGAGTGGGGATGCAAACAAGTCTATTTGTGGAAATCCCCATTCTCTTGTGATGGCTTTGAAGATGTCCGGATGCAGCATCCATTCGTGGGCATCTGTGGTAGTTCTGCTTAATATGTCTATTAGAATGTTTTCCTTCCCTGGTACATAAATTGCTTGTAACTGAATGTTGTAGCTCAGAGCCACATCCCATAGGTCCAGTGCCAGCCGGCATAGAGGATATGAGTGTGTGCCTCCCTGTTTGTTGATGTACCACATAACTGTGGTGTTGTCTGTCCTTATCATCAGCTGACCTTCTTGGAGAAAAGGTTTGAAGGCCTGGATTGCCAATTTTACTGCCATCATTTCTTTTAGATTTATGTGCAGGTGCAGCTGGTCTTGAGTCCAGAGGCCTTGAATGCACCTGTCCAGCATGTGTGCCCCCCAACCGAGGTCTGAGGCATCTGTCGTGATGGTTTGAGTTGGTTGGCTTTTGCAGAAGGGCAATCCTGAGTTTGATTGGCAGGCCTGAGCCCACCATAGGAACTCCTTCTTCAGGCAGGAAATCATTGGAATTTTGGTTTCTAGGCTGTGCTTGTGTTGAGACCACAAATTCTTTAGGTACCATTGTAGCTTTCTCATATGCAGCCTGGCATGAGGGACCAGTATTATGCAGGATGCCATGAAGCCTAGAGCTTGCAGCACTTTTCTTGCAGTTAGATGGTTCTGCTTTGTTAATGCCAAGAAGTAGAGAGGAAGCTGCTCTTTCTTTTCTGCAGTCAGGGATGCCATTTGATTTGATGTGTCCAGTTCTGCACCCAGAAAGGTTATTCTTTGGGATGGAATCAGCCTTGACTTTTTTATATTGACTGTATATCCCAGGGCTTGCAGCAGGTAAATGACTCTGTGTAGGTCTTCTGTTAGTTTTATTTTGTTGTCCGCTTGTATCAGGCAGTCGTCCAGGTAGGGATAGATTTGAATCCCCTGAAGTCTGCAATGAGCGATTACTGATGCCAGGCATTTCGTGAATACTCTGGGCGCAGTAGATAAGCTAAAGGGCAATGCTGAGAATTGATAATGCTCTGATCCTGCAAGAAATCTGAGGTATCTTCTGCAAATTGGTCTTATGGGGACGTGCAGGTATGCCTCCTTGAGATCTAGAGTTACCAGCCAAGACTCCTTGCCCAGCATGGGAAGAAGCTGCTGTAGGGTCAGCATTTTGAATTTTGGAACAATGAGGAATGTGTTTAAAGCGGACAGGTCTAGAATAGGCCTCCATTTGTTTTCTTTTCTTGGTACCAGGAAGAGTCTGGAGTAAAATCCCTTCCCTTGCTCCAAAGGTGGTACCTTTTCCACAGCTTGCATTCTTAGTAATTGAGATATTTGCTTTAGAGCTTCTGTCCTTTGAGTAGGTGGCAGGTTTGGCATTCCTCTTTTGCTTGGTAGAGTATGGAAATGGAACCTGTAACCTTGGTCTATAGTTTGCAAAATCCATTTTTCTCTTGTGATGCAATGCCAGTTCTTTGAAAATAAGGTTAGCTTTCCGCCTAAGGGTGCTTCTAGTTGTTCCCTGGTAGGCGGTGCCACCGTCAAGTCACTGTGATTGAGTTGTAGTGGTGGTGGTTGCATCCGTGCCTCGCTGGTTGTTACCCTGCCACTGGCGTCCCCTGTAGGCACCCCTGGTTTGGTTTCTGCCTCTCGAGCGCCTATTCCTGCCTCTTTGTGCCCTAGAGGAGTCTGGAAAGGACCAATTTTTGGAGGGCCAGTTCCTGCTAAACCTTGGAGGTTGAACTTGTAAGAAATCTTTCACTGTTTGTACAGATTTTGCCTTCTCTTCCATCTTTTTTAGTACCTGTTGCGCAGGGGAACCAAATAAACTGACCTTGTCCATAGGTGCATCCAAAAGCTTTGATTTAACATGGTCTGGTAATGCCTGTTCTTTCAGCCATGCATGCCTCCTGATAACTGTGCCAGTCATGGCTGATCTAAAGGAAGCCTCCAGTGCATCATAGCCACATTTTAAAGAATGGTTACTAACCTGCTATGTTATGTACCATTTCTTGAACATATTTCTTATCTAAAGATTCTTCAGAGGACAGTTTTTTAGTCAACTGGTCAAGCATAAACTCTTGGTATTGAATCATATGAAATTGGCAGTTCAAAGCTCTAGCTGACAAAGTAGCAGAGGTGTAAACTTTTTTACCCCATCTCTCTAAGGACCTGGATTCCCTTTCAGAGGGAGGGGTTTTAGTGGAAGTAGCTGCTACAGCTTTAGGACCCTGGGAGATAGTCTCTGGATCTGCAAAAGGAGCCTTATATAAATGGTGATGAGTGTCCGGGACCCTGTAGAACCCATCGGGCTTAGCAGGAGCTGGAGGTAATGAATCAGGAGCAGTGCAAGCATCATTAAATGCATCATCAACAACAGAAAGAACTGGAGGAATAGCTAAAGGCCTATGCTGTGGCAAATGTAGAAAGGTCCTAAGCCTTTTTCTGGAGTCTTGAGAAATCTTGGCCCTGCCACTGAAATTGTTCCCTCATAGCATGCAAGGTTTCCCCAAAGGAAAATTCCTCAGGAGGAGAGGCTGAAGGGATGGACTCCTCAGCATCAGAGTCTTCATAAGGAGAATAAGCAGCCTCAGGAGGGTCTGTATGTTCTGAGTCATCAGAGGAATCATCTGTGGATACTGGCTCAGGGGGCTCTGCTCTAGGCCTTTTTTCTGGAGGAGGGAGAGAGGCCCTGTCTGGATGTGGTTGGGCTCCACGAATTAAAGAGATGAGATCCTCAGCCAAAGTTAGCATATGGGAGCTGGTGCTGGGCCTGAGAGAGGGGGGCTTGGCAGGCACCGTTTTTGATGCTTTGGCTGCTTTAGCCCTGGCAAAGGCCTTAATAGACATTGCTGCAGGAGGCCTAGCAGCTCCACGTGCAGGGGTAGAAATATCCAGGGGAATGGTATCTGATAAATCCTGTGAAACCGCAACAGAAGGTTGGATTTCAGAAGCCGTTTCTACCAGGTTAGAAGAGGCCTCGGTAGAAGGCATGATTTCGGCTGAAGAAAGAACCGCTTGCTTGGTTTCGGCTGAAACCGAGACACTCGCGGTTTGCTTAACCGCGGTTTCGGCCGAAACCGCGGACCGCGAGTGTCGGTCCTTTTCTTTGCGGTTTTTGGTACTTTGCGAAGTCGGAGGATCCGACGGCATAATATATGCAAAATCGGAGCCGAAAATCTGTTCAGCAAACTCCGACCGACGTCTAAGCGTCCGTCGGTTAAAAGAAGCACAGGCTAGACAAGCTGCAACGTCGTGGTCTGGGCCTAAACAATGTATGCAGTAGGAGTGGAAATCTTTATGAGGTATTTGTTTCCCACAAGATAAACAGTTATTCACTTTCTCTGACATCGGCTGAGGCAAGAAAGAGTCCCCAACGGGGTACTTAGCTTTTTAGAAGTCTTCGAAGTAATATTCGGTAGTAGTAATCTCTGGATCTGACCGACCGGCACTTGCGAACAGCTTCTGCTTCGGGCGCCACGCGGCAAGAAAGACGGAGGAAAATGGCGTCGGCTGATGCCTTTATACCCGAAGAACTGCCGCAATGACGTCGGGTGAAGTGCGACACCAGCCGAAGCCAGACCCAGACTTTGGAATCCGGCCGACCGAAGGGCTGCCTGACGACAGGACAACCCATTTGTGAAGACTGCAGATGCATCCTTGAAGGACATCTGGTGGTTCTTTGTGGAAGTAAACAGACCTCCTCTTTGATACCACAAATTTTCCGTTACGCTTTTGAAGATGGCTTTGTTCAGATATTGTTCATGAGTGATGCTAAGCTTTTTTGGCAGAGGGCATCTGTTGCATTACAGTTCTGAGGGAATGTAAAACTCACCCTGAGTAACATATGGCAGAGAGACCAACTCCCAGCCTTGCACTGTTAGTATGCAAAGAGGTATGAGTAGGTACTCCCTCTCAACAAAATGTTAATGTCCCACAGGACTGTACTGCTGTCTGTTAAAAGAAGCATCATGAAAACCTGCACAATAAATGGAGAAAGAATCTTCCTCAAACAAGGCTATTCCTATGAAATAAGGAAGGAAGGAAATTCCTTTAGACCCACAATAAGACTATGCAGGTAAAAAGGAATTAAATGGCGACTTCTATACCTGGCTTCCTTTAGGATATGATTGCAATGAAGCATGAAAGCTACACAGATCCAAAGATGGCTGCAAGCTTTCTACAGAAAACTGGCTAATCATCAGAGTGGCTTGGAGTTGGAAGAGACTTGAAAGGAGGAGAAAATGGGGGTTGAGATGGAAACAATCAGAGAGAACAGAGAAGTTTCTTCCCTGTATTCCTGAACACACAGAGGCTTAAAGAGAAAGTGGAGTTAATAAAGGAAGCAGTGAGGAAATTTGCAGAGCAACAATAAAGAAAGCAAGGAATCTAACAGTATGCACTGCTGAAAACTGGTGACAGATGATTTTATGGGAAAAATATAAGGAGTGCACAGGAATATGCAGACTGTTGGGAGAGGACAGTTAACAGTCGAAGATGAACAAACTAAAACCAAACTCGCACTGAATAAAATGGGGAATGGGAAAGTATTTATGACAGTGAGCTAATGACATACATCATGTTGAAAAATAAAAGGACTAATACAGAGGGCTATGATCAGGTCTCTGATCGTGACCATATTATGGTGTTTAAGAGATGGAGGCCATGAACTTCAGCTCAAGAAGAAAGCACACCATTCCGCAAGGAATAAAATATGGTCAAGAACTGAAAGAAGTTAGATAGCTACTAAACATCTACATATGATAAAACAGGTATACACAAATCTGATACAGGAGGAAGAAATAGTAGGAAAATGGATAAGGTTGTTTAACAATATACAGAAGTGAGGACTGACACCAACATCTTGGAAACTGATAAAAATTACTGTAATACACACAGAGGGTAAAAAAACCCATAGAATCCAGCTTCGTATAGATTGATATCAGTATTAAGTCACAATTACAAATGTTTTTTATGCTGTTATGGGTAGAAAGAGTAGGAAAGTTACTTCACAGGCTCATTCGTGATGATCAAACAGGGTTTGTGGGAGGGAGAAGAACATCTGACAATTTGATAAGAGCTCTATTAATAATGAAAGATGCACAGGAGCTGGGAAAGAGGTATACCAGATATCCCTATATGCACAGAAGGCAACCTGGAGGTGGAGAATGAAGCAAAAAAACAGTCAAAATACTGGGACCAACTACAAACGGAGAGAAGACTGAAAACCTGAGAAGATGTGAGAGGAGTTTCAGTTAGAAGCTAATTTAGAATGAGAATATAGTGGGATAAAAAAATGTATGGAAAAAAGAGAAGCGAGGCGGGATAGTAAAAAAAAAAAATGAGGTACCATAGCAGATTCAGGAGACAAAGAAATAGAAGTATGGATGTGAAAAATGGCAGGGCTAATAACAGGGAAAATAGATTAAGTTTGCAAAATAAAATTTTAATAATGGTCTTGGGAATTCCTGCCTACAGGATCTCACTGTCAGTCTGAATAGGAGAGAATTTCACGATCCCTCAGTCAGTGAATGGCCTCCCCGTCTGATGCCAGGTCACTGGTGCTATAAATGGGAGAGTCCTCTGAGGTACAGGAGTTTGTTTGCCATGATGGCAGTGGCAAAAGGTAATGTGATTGGCAATGTATTTTGATATGCCCTAATTATTTTCAGCTTTTCTGGTCTGTTAGGAAAATAAATTATGTGCAGGAAGACATTTTGTTGTCTGTGCATGTCCAAAGAATGATCCTTGTGAAATGAGTGCTTGCAGTTCAGATATGCATCTTGTTGAAGTTAAAGCAAGACATTTTTTTTTTTTTTTTTAATATAGGAGCAGAGGTGGCTGGCTCAAAGGGAATAAGAGTGAGCTTTTCTAACACTTAGCAAATATGTCTTACTGTCTAGCTTTCCTCAGAACAGATAACACTTCCTCAAAGAACAGTGGACAGGCAAGGATTAAGGAGAAATCATACAAGGTGGGAAGTTCTGTGTTTTGACATTTGGGTGACATGACAGACCTTTTGTTCTGGATAAGAAGGTCCACACATAGGGAGGGACCTGATCTTCCCTCCAACTAAAGAAAAACAGAAGGGAGAACTAGTGTGGCCTGTGCCAGTGAGGTATAAATGTGATCATCTTTGGCCCATCCTCCATGGCCTTCTGAAGTATCCTAGGGATGAGGGGTAATGGAGACAAGGCATAAGGAAAGTCCTGTCCAATAGAAGGTGATGGCAAATGTCTTCTATGCCCATGTCTAAGGTGTCTTGAAGCAGAACTTCTTCAGCTATCTGTACAAAAGTCCTCATCTGCACACTGCATCTCCTTGACAAACTTCATGGTCTTTCCCTTTTCCTCCAGTAAAGGGAAACTCCTTATCCAAAGGGGCATTAAGGAGTTCACATTTAGCAGGCTCTGAGGTGGGTTGTTTCCTCAGCCAAGCACATCTTCTGGTAAAAGACCCTACAGCAGGTGTCCTTGATGATAAATGTGGCTATGATGCTCTTAATGTGAGTGTCTGGATACCTGAAGGCCAACATTGGGAAATTCATGGATGTCCCTCTTGGGGCTCTTGTCTTGAATCTCCTCTGCCTTATTTATCTGTTCCTGTGCACACTCAAAGTATCTGAGCATGTGAAACTGACAGCCGATAGCTCTCATGGCTAAGGTAGCAAAACAGTACATTTTCTTGCCAAACAGGGAAGGTAGAATGCTGGAGCAATCATTTGGCAAGGAGTTCCTGGATGCAGACCCAGAGTTTCTTTTTGCTAGGTTCCAGACACACACAGCTGGGTCTGCCAGAGGGTTCTTGTAGAGAAGTTTATTGGTGGCTAGCATCCAAGAGAAGAAGTCAGGCTTCCTTGTAGCAAAGGGTAGGGGAATCAGGCTGCAGGGAGATATCAGCAAACACATTATTCAAGACATGTACTGATAGAATCACCAAAGGTCTAGATTCAGGCTGAGTCAGGAGTATTCTGTAGTTACTCTGACCCTGGGAGAACACTCTGGGCTCCCAGGTGAAGGACACTCATTTTACAAAGTATGTCTCCAAATGATGAGAACTCGGCAGTGAAACCGAGGACAAAGTGTCTTGAGAACATGAATCAAGGTATTAGTGTGGGGTGAGATATCCCACATAAGCCAATTCCTCCTCATCAGATGTTCTATGAAATCCTGTGACAGTCTAACATGAGTCTGTGAGGTGATCTGTGATGTAGGGACTAGAGACACTGGCAATGTAGGCTGAAGCAATTCTAACTGTTGCTTTGACTCGAGTCTTGGGCTTGGGTCTGGTTGACAGCAATACCACAAGATGCAGTTGGGAGGCTGCAGCCTTGGACCGGGTCCTAGGAGGAACTTCCGAAATTACTGCTGGAGGTATTCTAGCCTCACTCTCCTGAGCAGGTATGCTAGCGTCTAAAGCTTGTGAAGCAACCCACCAATGCCCAGCCTGTTCCAGCTTGTTAAGACAAGGAAGAGGCCAAAGACATGGTGGCTTCAAATGCAGCCATGCTATAGGTCTCGGCCTAGCAATTGCTGAAGATGGAGGCTGCCAATGCACCTCACCAGAGTCAATAACTTTAACGATGGGTGGGGAATCAATCACTATACTGTCGTTAGCTACCCTAACTTCCTTCTCCACTAGGCTCTTCTCTTCGCATTTCATTGGGAGTTCAGCCTGGGGATCAGCAGATGAGATCTCATGTTTTGACCTTCTGGTACCTTCAGCAAGATATCAATTGATGGAGTCAGCCTGACATGTTATAGCTCCCTGATTGAAATGAACACAAAACTCACAATTAAGGACTTTATGATCAGGGTCACAACAGAAGAGACAATATGAGTGAATGCCCTTGTGCATAACTTACATTCCACAAAAAAGGCAATTTACTTTCACTGACATTAATCAGAAGCAATCACTAAGAGAAAAATACAAAGAAAAATTTCCCCAGTTGGGTACTTAGCTTTCTAAATGATCTCTGATCTTCAGACCAGACGACACAACTAACAGCATTTTGCATCGATCTAACACAGCAAGAAAAAACTAAACTAAAGATGGTACCAGCTGGTGACTTCTTAATACCACCACAATCAGACAAGGAGGCAATCTGCTGGCTGGGGGATGATTAAATTCTGGGGAATTTGGGTCAACCATGGACTTCTGCAGCCAGGAATTCTTGAGACTCAGTAATGCAACAGTGACTATAGAGAGCATCTTAATTAAAAGCACAAGTAAAAAACTCTCATTGCAAAAGTTGCAAGCATTTTATATGTACAAGCTTCAGTAAAGCAAATCTACCAATATCTTGTTCTAGTAAATTTTAACAGACATGACTCCAAGTGCTTCAGAACCAGTCCGTTACCGCACTAGCAAATATCATGATCACAGACTACATTTCAGTAAGCTGACCAATTCTTAGACGCACAGAAAAAAAAATAGGAGTCATTTACCCATTTCATTTTATACAAGATATTTCATTTTATCCCACAGACTTTGGTCTGAGGGCAGGATCGCTGGCAATGCACATTTTCTTACTGAGCTTTGTAATGGACAAGTTACCTACTACTCCATCATATATAACCCATTAAGGATATAATGCATGTCTGCCAATATCCGATAACTTATTGACATCCATCTAATGTAAATATACATACCAAGGATCTTTACATAGATCTTCCCATCTAACAACAATTTCATCAGATAATGCAAGCTCCTATTTTTCCTGCAGTAATTTCATTCAGTCCCATTCAACAGCAGCTCTTTCTTTCAGTTTTAAATTAACCTACATAAAATTATTAAGCTACCGTATTTCCTGCAAGCTTAGGGCATAACAATAATAGTTCTAAATTAAATAACATTTTGAAAAACAAAAAAAAATAATGCCCCAGTTTTGTACAGCTCAACATCATTTATTTATTTATTGACTGACATTTGTTGACTGGGAAAGCCCACTGGGTCAGAAACCTATTTTCAGTGGAGGCCTGGGGAGAAATGCTGCACAAAAATTTGTTTTATACAGACAAATATTAAAGTATGGAATAGACAATGAGTACAGACTTTGTAAAAATGACATTGGATATAACTAACTGACATACAATACTTTATGAAAAAATCTTAAAGATTGTAGGTTGCTACACATAAACAGTAATTAAATACATAGATAGTTATAGAAGTTACCTAGGCATTGAAGGAGAGGTAGAATAAGTTGGTTAATACAGAGAAAGGGTGTTAGAAAGAGAGGCATTATATGGTAGGGGAAAGAAGTGGCTAATCAAATTTTGTGTGTTTATGGTGACAGACATTTGCACACAGGAACAGATATGATTATTGAAGTAGTGGGCTTTTAGTGGTGATTTGAAGTCTGAGTGGTTGTTGGAGGCAGGAAATTCCATAACCTGGCAATGGAACAGGAATATAGGCTTTGTCCAGCTCTTCTGTTGGGTATTGTTATACTTAAAAGCTGTTTGTTGTTAGACTGAAGAGTCCAGATTGGGATGCATAGTTTTAGGATAGAGTGAGGTGCAGGGCAGGTATTGGGCTTGTAAATCAGTTTGTGGGACAGAGTCAGTTGGGTATAATATAGGTAATGGGGGAATTCAAACCATTTCAGTTCTCAAACAGCTCGGCAATAAGTGTGATTTGGCATCCCAGTTGCAAATTTTGCAATTTTATAACAGGACTGCAACTACTAAGAGATGTACAAAGGTTAATCAGATAAGACAGTGACACATTCTTAAAGTGCAGAAACAAAAAGTGTAACCATTGGGAAATATTGTCCTTGCTTGGTATGGGTCCAGGGCACAGTAGATTTTGGTGGGTCCAGGATCAGCTATCGAAAACAAACACGAACAGTTAAATACCAAATGTTAAACATCGAAAGTTGAAATTAGTGAACAACTACATCAAAAGATGAAATTAGTGAACAACTACTTTTACGAAAATAAATTCTCTGAATGGTCATAGCTGGTCAACAACCAGGAAGTAATGCAGCACATAAGGTAAGAAAGGGAAACCTTTTAAATATGCCCTATTCCCCACTGTAGTGCAGTCTTGGAGTTGCTATAAATAGTTGGGGGGTGGCAAAGCCCCCCACCTTGGTTGGTCATTTTCATAATGTTGGTCGACTATGGCCATTCTATGAATTTATTTTTATTGAACTAGTTGTTCTCCAATTTTACCTTTCAATGTTTCATTTTTGGTATTTAGCCGTTCACGGTTTTTTTTGTTTTCGATAGCCGAACACAGACCCAATTTTGTTACACATCATTTTGACTTCTGGGAACTTATTTTTGTATTCTGTTGAAGTAAGACTTTGCATCTTTCATTCTGAACATACAGGCCAGAAACATTCTGCTATAGAATTTCTCCGATTTTCACAGAACCTTGAATGTCAGCATACTGAACTTCTAATAAGGCACTTAACTGGATTGTTGGTTATTTTTCAGTATGCCTAGACCTTATTCCACAACTGGTCAGACTGCAAAGCCCCAATGATTTGGGGCACACACTTCTTCTTTTGGCTTTTCCTGGTTAGGGGTCGCCACAGTGGATCATCTGTTCACTCATGATTGGCAGTGGAGTTTTACGATGTCGACTTGCCAGCCCAGTGCCCAACCTTCCACAGAAGGTACACACATGCATGCACTCACACCTAGGGCCAATTTAGAGAGTGTCCAATCCACCTACAGCATGTCTTTGGGATGTGGGAGGAAACCAAAGCACCCGAAGGAAACCCACGCGACCACATGGAGGACATGCAGACTCCGCACAGAAGGCACTCCAGCCGAGGATCGAACCAGAGAACCTCTTGCTGTGAGGCAAGTTATGCGCATTGTTTTCAAGCTCTGGAGCAAAGTTACAGTGGAGAGTCCAAATTAAGTGTTGCAATGGAAATAACATTACAGGGACTAAACATGTCTCAACATTTACAGTTCCAGTAACTAAAATAAACAATATATCAAGAATTATTTTTTAAGTCATCTCTGCAAGCTGTTGATTCAAAGTTTGTTCTGTCATTAATACTCGAGTAAGTTAGACCCATTAATTTAAGTTTAAACCACTAATGCTTCTTCTTCATCATTTTGCATTGCATGAAAAAACATCACTTTGGCTGCTTTTATCAAATTTTACAACATGATAATGTTCTGCTTTTCAAATCTCACTCAGTGAGGCTGTATTTTCCTTAACACTGCTTATCATAATCAAAATATCATTTGCATAGAGGACACCCATGGTGACTGCACACTGATAAACTTGACTTTAGCTCTCCCGGTATGAAAACAGAAACTAAGAAACAACAGCCAATGATACTGCTGACTTGAGTACATTTCAGTTACTAGCTAGTTAATATACTGCCTAGATACAAGGCAACCTAAAGGAAAATATATAGAAATGGTAGAGAAAACACGGATTGGGAAGAATTCTGCAGCTATTCAGGAAAAAGCAGTTCAAGCTCCAGCTTTGTTGCAAGACATTGCTTCCAGTAATCTAGAGAAAAAAAATGTCAAATATGCTCATAGCCGATAAAAATAAATGAAACACTGAAAGAGTATATCAACTCAAATAACAAAAGGTTGGAAAAAATGGAAGTACCTTTAAACAGATATTCAGATGAGCTGATAAAATTGCAAAAATCAGAGGTCAAAATGAAGAAAAGGCTGACTAACTATGAGACTGCTCAAGAAGAGATGTTTCATGAACTGTTAGAATTAGAAGACAGAGCATGTGGGGAAAAATATGACATTTTCTGTTGTACCAGAAAAACTAAGAGGAACAGACCATATTCATTTTATATAGGTACGAATAAGCAACTGGACTGGTATTCCACAGCAGGAACTGTTAATTGAATTGAGCTTGAATTTCACACTTGCCTTTCAACATTGCCCAATTTCGAGAATAAATGTGTTTCTTTTCTGCTTGGTGTAACTTTAATAATCATTTTCCAGAAACACTCTACTGTCTCCAACTTTTAATACTTTTTCCTTTTGCCACAGTTTTGTCAGGATGAACTGTAAAGCATCTTTACAAATATAAGTCTTCGTTGCTTTCTCATGGCCAGATCTGGAGCATATATATGATGTTCCCTTTCAAGTAACAGTTCCTGCTGTGGAATACCAGTCCAGTTGCTTACTTGTACCTATATAAAATTAATACAGTCTGTTCCCATTAGGAGAGCTAGACTTAATTATCTTAAGATGTATACAGTTGCGTGTGTTTTGGTTTCTTGTTTGAGGGTTCTTATTAAAACAAATGTTTGGTAAATTGTGACATAGGTTCCAATATTGATAAGAAAAAAAACTGTATAAAGATTAACCCTTTTAAACATTAAAATGTGCATATATCACAAAAGCTGGAAATGGACATTTAAAAAATCTGCCATAAAGTGGAAATAATGATATTTTACCATGATGGCAATGCTTTCCATATTATCTTGAATGTCAATGATCTGACAGGTATAGACAAAAATGAAAAAATAGTTAATTATATTAAAAATTTCAGAGTACAAATAAAAGGATACAGGAGACACATTTGGAAAGAATGAAGCATGTGAATTTGATAAAGATAGGATTTCAGGATGGATATTCTGCAGAATGAGGGACAAAGGAAAAAAAGATGAGTGTTTATATTAATTTCCAGAAGAGCTCCAATAGTGATAGAAAAAAGGAGAACAAAAGATATTAAGAGGGTACTGGCAAGGGATGGGGATTATCCTAGCATGTTTTTATATTCCACCTAAAACTGATATCTTGAAGCTTACAAACGTTTTTGGAGAAATATCAGCTTTCAATAGGGAATATCTCTTATAGGTGGGGACTGGACTTTGATTTGTAACAATGAGGCTGTATCTGCGGGACTAGAAGGGAGAATAACAAAACTGTGCAGATTTCTAAAGAAATTTGTGAATATTTGGTATGAAAGATGTGAATTCAGTAGTAGGAACTTGGACAGAATTTACATATTATTCCCCAATATACAATAACTGGGCTAGACTTGATAGAAATTACATTTTACAGGAACATGTCCATTTAATTCAGAACTTTAGTACACATTCAATAACTATTTCAGACCATGTACCTATAATTAACCAAGATAAAAATGCAGGCTAATGAAGTAAAGATGAATCACTGGCACTTCTCCAACTACTTGTTAAAAAGAGAGGCGTTTAAGGAATTAGTAGTGGAAATTATCCAGAGCTATTAGGGAAGATAGAAAGTACTACAAAAGTTACAGCTATTGAAAGGGACAAAATTAAAGTAGAGTTTAAAAACAGAGTAGAAATAAAAGAAAAAGAGATCTGGTTAAGTAATAAGTCATTTAGCGGGGCTGATGAAGGTTAAAGTATTACAAACTAAGGAAATTTCACAGAACAAAAGGAGGCACAGTTGCAGAGAGTGAAGAGAAACTAGTGGAGTACTTGGATAATATGCACAAGTTTAGAAATATTGCTATTAAGCAACTTTTTTTTAATAACTCCAGAGCACAAAACTTTTGGCACAAGGACTTAGGCAACAGAAAGTACAAAGGGGTGTTGCCAAACCTAGAAAGCCTATAACAAGAAAAATAACCACAGACCCTATACAGGTATTGGAGACATTTTGGAAATTTTATGAAAATTTGTATAAAACAGAAGTGGGAAAATCAAGAAAAAGCACAAATGTAAATATTTATGGAAGACTTAAATATAGATTAGAAGTAGATTAGGCTCAACAACTAACAGTTAAGATATGAGGAAGAAAGATAAAAATAATGATGTACAACCATCCTCAGGAAAGTCTCCAGGAACAGAAGGGTATGTGGGTGGAAGTTAGGAGGGAAGAAAGTGATAAAAATGTGGAAGGTTTTAACAGTATTTTTAAAGGAGGGGAGGCACCAACACCCTGTAAAGAGGGGTGACTGTAATACGTAAAGACAGTAAAGACCCATCTAATACAGATTAATATAGCACCCATCTCAATTCTAAATAGCTACAAGAATGGCAAAGGTGATGCAAAAATTGATAGATATGGACCAATGTGGTTTATGGAGGGGAGACAAACATTTGGCAGCATTAATAAAATGATGATCCAGAGGTAAACAGAATGTTAAGAAAATACTGCTGTTACTGGTAGGTCTTCATACATAGAATGCATTCAACAGACTAAGCACAGATTTTCTGAGTAGGGCAGTGGAAGCATTTGGATTTGCATTTCCTGATAAAATAATGTTAATTAGAAGGATATATCATGGATCGGAGGCAAAAAAGTAGAAGGGTTTCTCTCTGATAAATTGTGTCTAAACAGAGGAACCATGAAGGGGTATCCTCTTTCTCTTTTGCTATTTGTGTTATATTTAGAACCACTAGCAAAGTAAACAAGGGACTCAGAAATACAAGGATATAATTGGTACACTGTTACAAGAAAAACTGGCAATACTCGCAGGTGATATTATTTTGTACCTGATGGAACCAGAAAATGACATCTCAGTGCTGTGGAATATTCTGACAGTTGTATTTTTTTATTTTTTTCCATATATAAAAGATTAATTATGATAAAATAAAAGTTACAGTTATTAACTATGTAGCCACACATGAATTAATCCAGGAGTACCCATATTTATGCAGACATGATAAAATTAAATATTTAGGAGTATGGATTAAAAGGAATTCAGTTACGGCAGCTAAGGATATGTGGGAAGAGACTAAACAAAAGAGATCACAAAAACTGAGAAGCTGGAAGATCTTGCCTATGGATGTGGTTAGCAAGATAAAAGCAGTAAAAATGTTTTAGTTCTTTTAGTTTTATACACAGGTCAGGCATATTTATCAAGCAGAGGATAAGTTGTGGAGAGTAATTTATAAAGAGCTGAAGGATTTTATTTGTGAGGGGAAGAGGGCAAAAGTCAAGTGGGATAAGCTGATCCTCCCAATAGAACAATGATGTTTAGGATTACCTGATTTGAAGGGATATTTCAGAGCTACACAGTTAAAGACCATATACATAACACAAGCAGAAAGCTACAATTCATAGTAGAAAGAGATGATAATGAAGGAGGAAGGTATTCCAAGAAATAAGGAAATAATTGGATTTTGGATGTAGATTTTGGATGCAGATTCTTAGGGAGAGTGACAGTCATTCAGAACATTATATTCATGAAGTAGCAGAAAGTATACCAGGAACTAAGCCAACAAGGGAGTGGAGAAAGGAGATTCTGCCAATAGGGAAGATTGTAATTAGCGTACAGAAAACAGACAAGAGGGGGCTGGAATTTACTGCAGGAAGCTGGCAAAGGAATTGAGGTACTGGGAACAAATAATTAGGGAAGGAAAGGTAAAAGAATGGGAAGAGGCCAAGAAGACATTTCAATTGCAGGCTAGTGATTGCCTTCCCTATCAGGGATTGCTAGCAGAATATTGACAAAGAGAAAGGGATAGGGGAATTCTAAATTAAAGATCTGCACTGCTTGATTTTCTAATTGAATCTAGTACAAAAGCTGCTGTTAAAAAACAGATCTTTAGTACGGCATATAAAAATATTGCCCAATAACTATGGGAATCAATCAGCAGAGGTCAGAAAAGACTGAAGAGAAATTAGACAAGCAATTCACAAAGAAATAATGGGAGGACATATTCATGGTTCCCAAATATGCAACAAAGTCTAGATGTATGATTTTTGTTTGGAAGTGTTGTATAGATACTTTTACACCCCAAGCAGACTCCAAATAATTTTTCTTCTAGTAGGTTGGAGGTGAGATAGGGAATACACAGGCAACAACTGGGAACACATGTTTTGGAGTATGTGTTGTCAGACTTTAAAAATTCCCTACTCAGTCAGAAATACTGAGTGAGCAACTTGAGTGCAACAAAGGATTTTTTTTTTGAACTGGGATTCAGAATCTGAATTGCCTAGACACAGTAAGGCCTTGTTAAGTTTAATTCTGTTGGTTTCCTAAAAAAGCAAGTACTAGAAAATGGAAATCAAAATCTAAAACTACTACACTTGAAGCAGTGAATACTGCAACAGAGATGATTAAAAAAAAAATCCAGGAAGCGGGATCTTTAGAAAAGGGTAGGAACACATTATACAGAAAAATGGAAATTGTGGGAACAATGCATCCAGAAAAATGTTTTGGAGATGAAAGGAGGTTTAAAAGAAGGCAGGAACTGAATAATTTATGTAACACTGCTTAGATTATATAGTACATATTGTTATTAAGGTTGCCACCTTTTCAAATGTCCAAAGTGGGACAATTGTGATACAAACATCAGATTTTGCAGGCCAAAACATACCCACAGCCACTACAAAGGACAGAACTTCACTTTTTTGCCTAACTAAAAGCTTACTTTTTTATAGCATTTTAGTTGCTTATTCTGTTTCTTATAACATGTAGGTGTTTCAGATACAGAATAACTGTTTTATGAAACTATTACATAAAATATAGAAAATAATTTTGCCCTAAAATCTCAGGACATTTGCCATTTTTACATTTTTTTTGCAGGACACAACTGCCCAAAGAGGGACTGTCCCTCGCAAAGTGGGACACGTGGTAACCCTAATTGTTATACATCTTATGTTTGTAAATGTGAATTTATTAATATGGTTTGAGTACTTGCAAGTTTGCCCATGTCACAAGTGATAACATAGTAAAGGTGTTAAAAAAAAAAAAAAAAAGACTGATGGAGGAGGTACTGACTCGCTGAAGGAAGAGAGAGGACAACGAATTAGAATAAATCAGGCAGACAGACAGAGGAAAGACGATGGCAAGGGAGAGAATGAACTGCAAACAAGTAAAGGTAATGCCATAAAAAAGGAAGAGAACATCAGAATGGGGTATAGGGTGGGTATGGCCCATACAGTATTGCTCCTTGTCTGACCAGGAGTCAGAACACCACCTTATACACCATCACCACTGGGTCCTGGCTCTAACAGCTGCACAACGCAGACAGTGATGTGACTCTGCAAGCTGCAAAAGAAGTATTTCAAGGTAGGTGAAGCAGACATGAAGATGCCACCAAACAGCTCACTCACACTTCTACAAACTGCTTCCGGGTGACAAATTGCTCATCCCCAGAACAGCCATAAATGGGAACAGTACCACTCCTAGAGGGGCAGGGTTGGGAGGGCATATCAGCCATTCAAGAGGACAGTAGAGGGGAGACAGCCTTGGCAGCCTCAGCTGCAGAAGCCCCAGGTAGTATTTGCTTTTGAGGGCAGGTGATCAGTAGCATAGCCCCAGGCAATGCTGTACCTGCTGTCACATAGAAAAAATGGAGAGAAATATAACAACCAAAAGAATGATTAAAAAGAAGGTCAGCAAGGGGGGTGTAGAATTTAATTCAGTAGCACAGTTATGACAGCATGGTAGTACAAGTAGAATTGCAATATTATTATGAGAAAACATAATTGAGATTCACAGGGGACTACTACAAAGATAACATGTTCAGTACAGAAAGGTTGCAGATAATTTGGCTACAAGACTAACCGTACACTAATTGCACTGCTAGGGACTGTCCTGTGTACTTACCTGCTGTAAGTAGGGCTTACTACACTAATGTCATTATGTGGGAATACCCTGCCATAAATAAGGTACACTGGACATTTTATGGTATGTATGTATGTATCCTTTGCCACCTAGGTCAGTCCCACTAAGCCAGTATCCTCCCTTTTAGGGAGAACTGTGGCAGTATCCCTGCAGACTACTGGATATTGGGTCAGGGTACAACTCAACTTACCATTACTCTTTTTGGTAAGTGCCACGGGATCTTTTACATCTGCTGGAGTTACTACCAACATAGGCAGATGGGGCCTAGGTTGCACATATCATCCAAAGGGGAGAATAATCAAGTGTGTAGCACCCCCTTATGCTGAACTACAATATCAGTAATAGAAAATAAACCAAAACACCTGTGGTGTGTGTGAAGAAACTGAAAACACTGACATCTGTATTAGCATGTCAGGCAGGAGATTTGTACATATTCTCAGATTAACTTTTATTGCATGCCTAATTGTGAAAATGTAGATAAGTTTTAAAATGTCTACTATTTTCCTGTTTAAGCAGAATGTTTAAAGAATCTGTCAGTGCTTCAGCACATTTCTAACTGCACATTTGAGAGGGACATTCTAAAGTACAAACTGTAGAGAGTCAGCTGAATAGTGAGCAATGTCATTAGAATGTTCCTGGCTGCAAAGAGATAAACAACTGATTGACAGAAAATATTTTTTTAAACAGTTGACCGTTATATTTTGAAATTAGACAGTTGAGACTGCAGTTTGTCAAGTACTGAGCAGTCAGTAGAAACCAAAAGAGAATTCACCAAAAAAACTCTAAGGTTTGTCTTGGCCTTGCTATTACATCTTAGAGTAGATCAAGGACAGTATTTCTTTAGTTAGATCAGGAAAGTTTAGTTATTAAGATAGAGTGTTTCTTCTTGAATAACTGATTCCTATCCTGCAGTTTGTTATAAATCTTTGGTGATTGAATTCTAATATTTATTGGGAGTTACTGATTTTCAATCTTGTAATCATTTTACCTATTATTAAATGTTTTTCATTACTTGACATTGTGGCTAGAAAATCTGTGTTTTTTCTTTAGAGATTAGAGAGTACTTCTACCCGTTTGATACTTCCCAGGTCACTTCAAAGGCCTGTCATAACTATCATTTATTTTGCTAATTAATTTTCATAACTGCACACCCCTTTAGAAAAGCATGAATAATCTCTAATTGGTGACAGCATTACTGTATTATTTTGGGAGAAAAACACAGCTGGAAATCTGTCTCAGGCTTTCCCAGAAGTGTTTGGATGTGTGAGAGTTAAATTTACTTTGATGGCGAGTGTATCAAAGGTCTTAAACTGGGGCATTTCGCTCTGAAGTGTGTAACAAGAAAATACATTTGGGTGGACAGAGGTGTACAAGCCAGTCCCAGAAAAACAGAGCAAGTTCCTTTTGTGGTCATAGGGGAAAATTGTGAAATACTACTACTTTTTAAGTGACAGTCTCATACTGGAGACAGTAGTGAGGATTGAAGCTCCTTAGTTACTGACCCAGGATAGTAAGGGATGTCATTTAATTGTTGGCAGTCCTGTGGGGTATTGGCCAGACGTCACATTAATTGGTGGCAGTCCAATGGGATACAGCCAGATGTCACATTAATTGGTGCCAGTGGTATGGGATTTTGAATTGGATTCTTGTAGCCTGTGGGCAGGTGTCATTAAGGTGTGCACTTTTGACAGCCACAAGGTGAACATTCAGAATTTCAATCCACCACAATTTTTTATTTATTTTTTAGTTAGATTGTCAGGGATAACAGGCAAGGATGTCAGCAGAAGATTTTAGCAAGCTGACAAAGATCCAGTTGGCTAAGACGTGTGAGGGCCAGAGGATTGGTGCATGACAACCTAAACAAGGAAGCAATGATTTCAGCCTTGGTTGCAGCCACAGCTCAGACCAGCTGGTCGGAAGATATGCAGTTTGATGTTGGTGATGTGCAGCCTGCCGAGATGGGACAGTCCACATTTTCATTGCAGGACATGAGAATTCATCTAGAGCAACAGAGACTGTTCCTGGAAGCCCAACGTCTGAAGTCTGAAGAAGGGAGAGAATGCGACATATAGAGGCTGATGAGAGACAGCGTCAACATGAACTGGAGGTCAGACATTTAGAATCTGAGGAGAATGAAAGGCAGTGTGAGGAGAACCAGAGGCAGTGCCGGCATGAAGTGGAGCTTCTTACCCTTCAATAGGGTCATGGAAGTAATGAGGAAGGGAACAACTGGACCCCAGAAGCTGAAAATGTCAGAAAACATTTTCCTCAGTACAGGGGTGGGGATGACTAATAGTTTTATTCATATTTTTGAGAGGGTATGTAGACAATATGATGTTGATCGTGAGCTCTGGGTTTGGCTTCTGATTCCCTTACTCAATGGTAAAGCTGTTCAGGCTGTAGCAAAATTAAATGATATATATTGCTTGAATTATGACAAAATGAAATGTTGCTTCCTTGACTGCTCCAGACTTACGCCTGAAGCTTATAGAAAAACCTTTTGTGAACACAGATGCAAGGCAGATGAAAGTGTGTGTGATTATATTGCTGACTTAAGTACATACTTTCATAGATGGTTTTGTGGGTGTCAGCTCACCACTTGTAAGGGACTGGCAGACCTTTTGGTGAGGGAATAAGCCCTCAGTACTTTGCCTGATCACATGAGAGTCTGGCGTGCCTGATCACATGAGAGTCTGGTTAGCAGACCGTTAGTGCAACTCTGCAGAGGTGTTGGGGAGAAAAGAGATATCTACTTGGCAAGCAGGGCACCACTGCATAGGACAGGATACCCAGTGCTGTACATGGGCATAAGGGACCCCCATGGGTTAGTCTAAACCACTCCAACAGAGTACACCAGTAAGGGGGAAAACTGCTAATACAAGTGCACAGTTAGGGATTAGATATTTTCAAGTGTAACCAAAGGGGCCACATAGCAATCAAATGTCCAGCAAGACAAGGTGAGAAACAAAATGTGAGGGAGCCAGCAAGTGGTGATAAACTGGCAGTGGAAGGTTGTTTAGAAACAACTGGGGTGCCAAATTATCACCAAAATTGATATCTAGCCTTAGCACATGGTAAACGGGTAACTGCTAAGAGGTACACAACTTCTGATATAACCATTGTGAGGCCTGCAGTGGTTAGAGAAGAGCAGTACTTGCTTGAGCAGTCCACTCCAGTCAGGGCACTGGGAGGGACTCCATTCCAAATACCTTTGGCTAAGGTTCACCTTGACTGGAAAGGTGGAAGAGGAAGAAAGTAGGTGTATTTTCAAGGATATTCCTGCAGATGTCCTGATACGGAATGACATTGATGATACAGTACCTTGTCTACCTGCAGTGACATCCAGTAAGGCTTGGAGAAAGGCATGTAGGTCCAGTAGTCTGGGACAGAGACCCAGAAAGATCTCATATCTGGAGCTGGGACTGGCGTGCTGGCTGTTTGAGAAGGTGCTATCTGGTAGCAGCAAGTCTGAATACGAGCCACAGCTGCTGGTGGGTACTGACGTTCCTTTGCACACGGTGACTACGAGGATGGAAGTGAGTGGTGGCACCCACAGTGACAGCGAGGCACAGCTGTCAGAAGTGACTAGACTTCCTGTGGATGGGAAGCTGGGGAAAGTCACAAAGGTAGAGTTGAGACAGGCTTAACTTACAGATCCCATGTTACAAAGCTCGAGGGAGATGGCTAAGGAGGCACCACCTGAGGCTTAAGGAAGAGAAGGTCTGTATATTGGAACAAAGGTTTGTTGTACAGAGAATGGACTCCTGGAGGTGGGCTAGAAGGTGAAGTAATACGGCAGTTGGTAGTGCCTAGAGCTTACCATCTGTCACTCAGCCGCAGCGCACAACATTCCTTTCTCAACTCATATGGGCATAAGACGAAAGATGTATTATGCAAAATTTCTATTGGACAGGGATTGAAAGGGAAATGGTAGGATATTCTAGGACTTGTGAACAGTGCCAAAAAGTTGGTAAAGTATGGTACAAGGCTACGGCTACGTTAATGCCTTTGCCTGTTATCGAAGAAACATTTCAGAGAGTGGCCTTGGATATTGTGGGACCTCTGAGTACTCCAAGTGCTACAGGAAAGAAATACATATTGGTGGTAACAGACTATGCTACTAGAAATCCTGAGGTGGTGGCTCTGTCATCTACTCAGGCAGAGAAGGTGGCAAATGCTTTGACAGAAATCTTCACTAGAGTAGGTTTTCTATGGTAAATACTGACTGACCAAGGTGCCAACTTCATGTCAGACCTGCTGACTTGTCTATGGAAGCATTGTGGGGTGAAACATCTAAAGACCACTTCCTATGATCCCCAGACTAATGGTCCTATGGAGAGGTTAAACTGTACAGTGAAGACTATGCTATGGGCATTCGCAGACCAGTTCAAAAGGGAGTGTGACAAGTATTTGCTCCATCTGTTATTTGTGTACAGGAAAGTCCCACAGGAATCTACAGGTTTTTCACCCTTTCAGTTGTTATACGAGCATAAGGTGAGCAGGCCTTTAGATTTAATCCAAGATGAGTGGGAAGGTGAGAGTGAATCAAACAGTCCATTGTGGCTTATATTCTCAACTTTTGGAGAAGACTCAAGGAGCTCATGGGTTTAGCTCATAACCTAGCAGTGGCTCAATTAGAAAAGAAGGTGTGGTATGACAGGAATGCTGAGGCCCAAGAGTATGCTAAGGGACAGAAGGTGATGGTACTTTTTTTTCCGTTTGACGGAAGTTACAAGCAGCCTGGATGGGACCCTTTGAGGTGGTAAGGAAAATCAATGATGTGAACTATAAGGTAAATTTGTTAGGTAGGAGACAAGGGCACAAAATGTACCATGTGAATATGCTGAAACCTTACCACAACAGGGAGGCCCTAGAATTAAGCATTCATAGTGGATGGTGGGAACAGCCTAAAAGGGCTATGGTAACCAATCTTTTGGGTGTGGCTAGGATTGACACCTCTGTGGAAGAGATCGCCACATCACTGCAGTTAACTCCTAATCAAGTCCGGGAGATAAAAATGGTATTGCATGAATTTGGGGAGATGTTTACAGGGAAACATGGGTGTACTGACTTGGTGCAGCACCAGGTGGACACAGGACTCCAAAAACCTATTAAGCATGTTCCTTATAGAGTACCTGACACAGTGAAGCAGACTCCAAAAGAGGAAATAAGGGAAATGTTAAAACTGAGAGTAATCCAAGAGTCTAACAGTCCTTGGGCTTCCCCAGTAGTGCTAGTGCCAAAGAAAGATGGTAGTGCGAGATTCTGTGTAGAATACCGGATATTAAATAGTTGCACAGAGTCAGATGCATACCCCATGCAGAGGAGAGACAAAGCCCTAGAACAGCTGGGTTGGGCTAGGTATCTGGCTACTATTGATTTGACTAAGGGGTACTGGCAGGTACCCTTGACTTCTGCTGTAGAGAAAGGTCAGCCTTTGTAACCCCTTACGGATTGTATGAATTTACCAGGATACCTTTTGGAATTAAAAATTCCCCCAGCAACTTCCAGAGGCTGGCAGACCATATCCTGGTAGGACCAGGGGAATATCCCCTAGCTTACTTAGATAACACTGCTATTTACAGTCACTCCTGACAGGAACATCTCCAATATGCGAGTGAGGTCCTGGATAGATTAAGGAGGGCAGGATTAACCATTAAAGCCAGCAAGTGTCAGGTGGGTATGACAGAGGTCACTTACTTAGGACACAGAATGGGAAGTGGTAAAATTAGTCCAGAACCTGTCAAGGTGGAAGCTATCCAAGCGTGGCCAGTTCCTGTTAACAAAAAACAAGTGAGCATTTCTAGGGGCAGTGGGGTACTATAGGAAATTTGTGCCCAACTACAGTACTATAATTGCACCCCCTCACGGACCTAACTCAGAAGAATAAACCGAACAAGGTAGTGTGGACCACAGACTGTTAACAGGCATTCCAAAAACTAAGAGATTTTGGGAGGACCCTCTGTGTTAGCCAGCCCAGATTACAATAAAGAATTTATTGTACAGGTAAATGCTTCAAATTATGAGGTGGGGGCTGTGCTCAGCCAAGTTTGCGAGGAAGGAGAAGAGCACCCAGTGGTTTATCTGAGCCATAGACTCCAACCTAGAGAAGAGTGTTATGCAGCTGTGGACATTGCGGAAGCTGCAGCCCTATCTTTACAGAAGAAAATTCACTGTACTCACAGATTATAACCCTCCAACATGACTTAATAGGGTCAGTAAGCAGAATGCCAAGTTACTGAGAAGGAGTCTAGGATTGCAAGCATATGACATAATGATACAACATCACAGTGGGGGTTAATAATGCCAATGGGGATGGACTGTCCAGGAGAGGAGTGGGTTAATATTTCCAGTTAGACCCATTTTTCTTAAGCGTTGGTTTTTAAGGGTCACTTGAAAACCATGCTTGAGTCATGGGGCTGAAAAGATCCTTGCTTGCTTGGTTCAATGATACCCTGGAGACCACTTTTGGCATAAAAGTAGGGTTAGTGGAGGCTTTACATTTTAATTCATGAATCTTAATGGAGGAGTAAGACAGGCCATTGTGGAAAAGTTCTGCTAAGTATTCCAGGATGTTAGCTATGTTTGCTAATGATACATTTTCTCCTTTGCTGCACTCCAAATGAGGTATCTTTAGGATAATGTCTTTAACCCTCTGAGATAAATTATCAGGATGATCCTTGGGTGATCTTCTTTGATCTTCAGTAGCACTTTGTGCATCAAAGGAAGAGGTGGGAATGCATATGCTGTCAGGTTTCAAGTGGGTGTATGTCTTGTGCAGAATTTCCTCCTCAATTGGTGGTGGTGTGGGGATGCGACACACAGGTTCTTTTCTGTCCCCCATTTTCTTTGTAATGGTTTGAAAATGTCCGGATGGTTCTGCTTAAGGTGTCTGCTAGTATATTGCCATCCGGCATAGAGTATGAGTCGCGTGCTCCCTGTTTGTTGATATACCACATGACTGTGGTGTTGTCCGCCCTTATCAGCAAATGACCCTGCCCCCAGCCCTAGGTCTGGCGTCCGTGGTGATAGTCTGTGTTTAACTGACAGGCCTAGGCCACCACAGGAATTCTTGTTTCAGGCATGGTATTATTGGAATCTGGCCATGTAACCCAGGGCTTGCAGGACTTTCCTTGCTGTAAGCTGGTTCTGTGTCTGATCCTGCAAAGAAGAAATCTTATCTTCTGCAATCTGGTCGTGATAGGGGCAGGGTAGGCTTCCTTGAGATGAGATCTAGAGCCAGCCAACTCTGCCTTGCCAGCATGGGGAAGAAGTTGCTGTAGGGTCAGCATTTTGAATTTTGGAACAATGAAATTCCTGATACTGAATCATGTGGAATTGACAGTTTAAGGCCCTAGCTGAAAGAGTAGTAGAAGTATAAACTTTTTACCCCATCTCTCTAATGCTCTAGATTCTTGTAAGTATTGGAATGGCTGCTAAAGGCCTATGCTGTGGTAAATGTAAAAAGGTCCTTAGCCTTCCTTGAATCTGAAAAATCCTGGCCCTGCCATTGAAAATGCTCTCTCATAGCATAGAGGCAGAAGGAATGGAGTCTTCTGCATCAGAATAAGGCGAGGAAGAATCTGGGGCCTTGGAGGATCTGGAGTTTTCGAAATCATTCGAAAATAGTCTGTAGAAACAGGATCGGGGGCTTGCCTCTAGGCCTCTTCCCTGAGGTTGAGAGGCCTGTCTGGGAGGAGGTTGGGATCCCCTAATCAAAGAAATGAGATCCTCAGCCAGGCCTCTTCTGCAAACTCCGACCCCGACGCCTAAGTGTCCATCGTTTGAAGGAAGCACAGGCTAGACAAACTGATACCGTGGTCCACATCATCTGTGTTAGCATGTCTGGCAGGAGATTTGCACAGTCTCAGATTAACTTATATTGCACACCAGCATACCTAATTGTGACAATGTAAATAAGGTTTAAAATGTTGAGTATTTTCTTGTTTAAACAGAATGTTTAAAGAGTTGCCCACTCACTAGGCTGAATATGGAGAAGATTACTATTAGCTGCCTGTCGGGTGCCAGGATCTGCCACATAACACAAGCACTCAGGTCAATCCAGAACAAGTACAAATACGACACTGTCATTGTCCATGTTGGTGTGAACCTGAACCATACATCCCTGGACTACATGAAAAAAGACATGGAAAAGTTCTCTGATCACGTAGCCCAGGCCAGTATGATCCCAACCCTGAGGAGCATCCTGCCCTCACCAAGAATGATACCACGGTATAAAGAAAAAATTATCAGTGTCAACAATTGGCTAAGTTTCTGGTGTCATTCAAAGGGGATCCAGTGTCTGTCCACCTGGGTTGACATGCTTGACAAGCCACATTGCTTCGCTAGAGATGGCTTGCACCTGTCACCCTTAGGCTTTCAAATACTGGCCAAGGCTCTTGCCACCCCATAATGCTTTTTTTAGGCAAAGCTCAAAAAAGACAAACCCACTGCCATAAATAGCACATGTAACAAAAATCTGAGGGTAATGCTACTCAATGCCAGAAGTCTAAGCCTCAAAATGCACGCACTCGAGGCACTCCTCAGTATGGAGAAAATAGATATATGTGCAGTAACAGAAACCTGGTTTAAGGCTCCAGAGAGCACCCCAGCACTACCAGGCTACAACTCATATCACATATTTCAGCCGCAGAACCCAGTCCGAAATACAAAAGGCGGGGGCGTATCCATATTCATCAAGGATACCCACACCTCCAGGTTAGTGACACAGCACGATGCTTCAGAGATCATCCATGTGCAGCTAACAACGGGCAGAACTACAATTCAAATTGTAGCTTGCTACAGATCAGCCACCATGTCCCTGGACCCCCATTCAGTGTTTCTGGACACACTGGGAAACATAAAGGTCCTACCAAACACCCTAATATTGGGTGAGTTCAATTACCCAAACATTAACTGGGAGAACTATTCAAGTACTAACTCCCTTGCCCAACATTTCCTAGAATTTATAAACTCAAATGCCCTGGATCAACTGGTCAACACTCCCACCAGAGGTGACAACATATTGGACCTGGTCATCACCAACATGAGCGACCGGTGTTCCACACCGGAAGTCAAACCCTCGCTGGTTAGATCAGACCATAAACAAATCACTTTGGATATCCACATTCTGCCTCCACCCCCGGACAAGGAAACCATGAAAAACTTTTCAAAAGCAAAGGTACAGTTGTGTACACTTACCATAAATGTAGATATTAGAGTGTATTCACTTTTGCAGTCATCACATTTGGGTTATCTGCTTGCAGTAGCCCTCAGTCGGCCTGATTATCATAGTCTTGGGTCCTGCATCGGTTGCTGTCTCATCTTCCATGATGTCAGGTAGTCAGGGGTATAAAGCATGCAGCCGATGCCATTACATCAGTTTTTCTTGCCCCAGATGTCAGGTGCCCCCATAATGGGAAGCAATTATATACAAGGTTACACCTCCAACAAAAAAGCAAATACACCAAAAAGCTTTAAGCATAGTAAACAAGAATAGAGGTATAGTCAATAGAAGTCAGTGGGCTGGAGGGAGAGTAACCAGGACTGCAAAAGTGAATACACTAGAACATCTACATTTATGGTAAGTGTACACAACTGTACTACGTTCTTCGTGTTTTTAACTGTTGAAGTCATCACATTTGGGTAGATTCCCAAGCTAAGGGTGGGAGGAGGTAATTAGATAGCATTAGAACCAGCTATAAGGCCCTGCAAGACTGCAGTGGTAAAGCCAGCTGTGGATTTAGAAAAAATTGGCAAGTGGTAATGCTTGGTGAAGCTATGTACAGAATTCCAGGTAGCAGCTTCTAGGATGTCCCTGGTAGGGACACCTCTGAGAAAGGCTGTAGAGGTAGATGCATCCCTTGTTGAATGTGGTCTTATCCCCAGTGGGGTAGGTTTTCTATAGTGCTTAGAGCAGAAATGAATGCAATGGCCTATCCACTTAGGAATGGTTTGCTTTGAAATGGTCTTCCCCTCTGCCCCTGCAGCAAATGCAGCCAGCAGCTGTTCAGATTTCTTGAGAGGTTTAGTCCTGTCCAAGTAAAATCTAAGTTGTCTGTGCACATCCACGGAGTGCAGTATTCATTCCCCTTTGTTCTGTGGATTAGAAAAGAAGGTTGGCAAATGAATGGGCTGATTAAGGGACACAATGGATACCACCTTGGGCATGAAGGAGGGATTGGTCCTGAGGGACACCCTGTCTGCATGAAAGATGATGAAAGGCAACACTGCCATTAGGGCCTATAATTCATACACCCTTCTTGCTCAAGTGATGGCTAGAAGGAAGGCTGTTTTCCAAGAAAGGATTTTCAACCCTGCATTTGCAGCTGGCTCAAAGGGAGGTAGAGTGAGCTTTTCCAATACAAGGTTAAGGTCCCAAGCTGGAGTAGGGGCTCTCCTGGGTGGTCTTAAGTTTTTGGCCCCTCTGAGGAACTACTTCAGCAGAGGATGAGAGAGGAGGGGTGGTTCCGTATTGTAATGAGCTGAAATGGCTGAGGCATGAATTTTGATGGAGGAAAAGGAAAGGCCCTTGTGAAGCATCTCAGTTAAGTATTGAAGAATCTGTGGTAAATTGGGTGCTGCTGTGCCCATCCTCTCGGTTTGGCTCCAGGAACAGAATCTTTTCCATTTTTCAGCATAGGACTTTCTAGTACTAGGCCTCCTTGCCTCCAGAATGACATCCATCACTTGCTTACTGAGGGATGGTAACAGAGATCAGGTAATTAGCCAGGCTGCCAGGTTCAGGGTTTGAAGCTGTGGGTGCAGAATCTGGCCCTCCTGTTGGGACAGCAGGGCAGGGGTCTGAGGCAGGTGTCATGGTGCCAGTAGTGACACAATGCGCAAGAGGGGGTACCAGTGTTGGCGTGGCCAGTCTGGTGCAATCAGTATTGTCCTTGGTTTGTCTTGTTTTGATCTTTAGTAGCACCTTGGAGAGGAGAGGCAGAGGGGGAAAGGCATAAACTGATAGGTTTTTCCAGGTGAAGGACAGGGCATCCACTTTCCAAGCTTGTTTGTGGGGAGTCCTTGTACAGAATTTGTCCAATTGGTAGTTCTGGGGGGAGGCAAACAGGTCCATCTCTGGGGTCCCCCATTTGTTTCTCAACATGCTGAATATCTTTGGTTCCAGTTTCCACTCGTGTGGGTCCATGAGGTTTCTGCTTAGGTCGTCTGACAGTGTATTTAGCTTTCCTGGCAGGAATTGAGCCTGTAGGTGCAGTTGACAGCTCAAGGCCGTCTTCTACAGGGCCATGGCTAGTCTGCAGAGAGGGTATGAGTGGGTTTCTCCCTGCTTGTTTATGTACCACATAACAGTGGTGTTGTCAGTCTTTACCAATAACTGTTCTGGGAAAATGTGGTCCTTGAAGGCTGTCAGAGCATTCTGTACAGCTAACATTTCTTTTTGATTGATATGCAGGTGCATTTGACTTGGGTTCCATTTGCCCTGAATGTACTTCCCTGCCAAGTGAGCCCCCCCATGCATAGTCTGATGCGTCTGTTGTTAGGGTTTGGGAGGCAGGGGGTAGTGTGAATGGTAGTCCCTTGTTCGGGTGGCAGGCCTCTGCCCACCAAAGGAATTCTATCTGTAGACAAGGTGCGATAGGATTCATAGATTCTAGATCCTGAGAATGTTGACACCATAGGCTTTTTAGATACCATTGTAGTTTCCTCATATGCAGTCTTGCATATGGAATTAGAATGCAGGAGGCCATGAACCCCAGGGCTTGCAGTATTTTCCTTGCAGATAGCTGGGTCTTTGTGGCCAGTAGTTTGAACTAGGTTGTCAAATGAACTTATTTCTCTGGCGTGAGGTAGGCCATCTGGGAAGTTGTATTCAAGCTTGCTCCCAGGAATACAATTTGTTGAGATGGTATAAGATGTGGTTTATTTTCATTTATGGTGTACCCCAGAGAAGTTAGCAATTTCTTTACAAACACCAGATGATTTAATAGTATATCCTGGCTTTCTGCCTGAATTAGCAATCATCCAGGTATAGGTATATTTAATTTTTTTTTGCCTGCAGAATGCAATGACTGGAGCTAGGCACTTTGTAAATACCCTGGGCACAGTAGATAAGCCAAAGGGCAGTGCAGAGAACTGATAGTGCATGTAGCCTGCTTTGAAGCATAGGTATCTTCTGCAAGATTCCCTTATTGAGATGTGCAGGTAGGCTTCCTTTAAATCCAGTGTTGCCAACCAGGCATGTTTGTCTAGCATAGAAAGCAGTTGATGAAGAGTTAGCATCTTGAATTTTGTAATTATCAAAAATGTATTTAGGCTAGACAGGTCCAGGATAGGACACCAGGAATTGTATTTTCTGGGTACCAGGAAAAGTCTTTGAGTAAAAACCTGGTCTCCATTCTTCTGCTGGGACAGGTTGAATAGCCCTGATGCTTAAAAGAGAGAGGACTTGCTTTTGAGCCTCTGCCCACTGGTTGAGGGTAGATCTGGCCAACTGTTTGGGGTTGGTAAGGAGTGGAAGTGGAATCTATATCCTTGGGAAACTATTTAAAACCCATTTGTCCTGGGTAATGAGTTCCCAATTTTTTGCCTGCAGGGCAATCTTTCCCCCCTAAAGGAACAGTCAGTTGTGCAGGGCTTGGAAGGTTTAAAGTTAAGTCATTGAGACAGTTTACCATGGGGGGGAATCTTTGCACTCCCTGCTTTGGAAGTGGGAGCCCCCCCACTGCATAGTCCTGTGAATACCTTGGGTTTGAAGCCTGGGTGTTCTGCTGGTTCTTGGTTTGGGCTGAGAAGGCCTGGAAGAGGCAGGAAAGGATCAGCTCTCAGAGGGCCAATGCCTACTAAATCTGGGAAGCTGTACTTGCAGTAAATCTTTAACAGTTTGCATAGATTTAGCTTTTTCCTCCATCTTTTTAAATACTTCTGCTGTGTTGCCAAACAGGTGGTATTGGTTATTTGGTTTACGGGAGCATCCAGCAATTTAGCTTTAACATGATCTGGAAAAGATTGCTCCTTAAGCCAAGCATGTCTTCTAAGTACAGACCTAGTGAGAGCAGCCCTGCAAGATGCCTCTAATGAATCAAAATCACATTGCAAAATACGTTTTCCAACTTGTTCAGCAGAATGCATTAAATCCTGTAAACCTTTATTTTCAGCACATTCAGGAATCAACATCATTTTCTGTTTAAGCAATCCAATGATATGCTGCTGATACTTTAACATATGAAACTGGCAGTTTAAGCCTCTAATAGCCAAGGTTGCAGAAGTGTATACCTTCTTACTCCATCTATCCAGCGCCCTGGAATCTCTTTCAGAGGGGGTAGGATTTTTGGCAGTAATAGCCTTAATGCCCTTGGGTCCCTGTGAAATGGTCTCAGGATCCGCAGTAGGATTTTTAAAGAGGAACTTGTGAGCGACAGGAACCCTGTAATACCTATCACGTTTTCTGGGAGCAGGAGGTAAAGAGTCAGGGGCCATGCTAGATTCAGCGAAGGCATCATCAACAACATCCAGTACAGGAGGGATAGCTAAAGGCCTGTGTTGAGGCAGGAGTAAGAAATCCCTAAGCCTCTTTTTGGAGTCGAGTAATCCTGGCTTTCCCAGCAAAAATGCTCCCTAAGAGTAAGCAAGGTTTCACCAAAAGAGAAATCCTCTGGAGGGGAGGCAGAGGGAATGGAGTCCTCTGCATCAGAATCCTCATAGGTAGGTAAGGGTAAATCCTGGTCATCAGAGGAAACAGAAAGATCAGAGTCCTGATCAGAAGAATCAGTAGGAAATTCAGTCCTAGTTCTCTTAGAGGGGGAAGGGTGGCTTCATCTGATTAGAGTAATAAGGTCTTCAGTCATTCTTACCATTTGTTTTTTAGGCATAGGGGCCAGACCATGTGGTCTGGGCGTCGGTTTTCTAGGCATGGACAAAGTTTTAGGCATTGAAGAAGAAGATGGTGTCGGTTTAATATGCAAGTCAGTAGGCCTGAATACACCCTCAGAAGCCGGTGCCTGCACAGCGGCTCCGGACCCATCCAAAGTAGAGACATCCACAGGTTCCACAGTTGAAGAAGCATCTTGCGGCATTCCGGACTCTGAATGGGTCTCAGTAGAGGCCTGCGAATCTGAAGTAGTGGGTATCAGGAGCTGCGAAAGTGCCTCACTGAGTACCGGTGAACAGGCAACTAGCTTAGGAGAAGCGTCGTTGGCAGCTTTGGACCTATGCGGTCTGTCTCTGTCTTTATCTTGATCTTTGCGTGTTTTCAGTATGTCGGTAGTCGGGTGGCTTACCAAAGCCATTTCTGGACAATTGAACTGAGTACCAAAATATTTAGAAGCATAAATAAACAGACAACAAATAGTTTGAGGTTTGAATAAGGCACAAAACCGACAGCGAGGTACGTAGTGGTCTGGACCTAGGCAAGGAATGCAGTACGAATGAAAATCTTTATGAGACATTTGCTTTCCACAAGAAATGCAATTGTTAACTTTTACTGACATCAGTTTAGAGCAAGAAAAAGGTTCCCCAATGGGGTACTTAGCTTAGTTGAAGACTTCTGAAACTCGAAAACAAAAATTTTAGGAGTCGGACGACTGGCACTTGCAAACTGCTTCTGCTTCGAGCACCACAGGGCAAGAAAGACTGATGTAATGGTGTTGGTTGCATGCTTTATACCCCTGACTACCTGACGTCATGGAAGATGAGACAGCAACCGATGCAGGACCCAAGACTTTGATAATCAGACCGACTGAGGGCTACTGCAAGCAGATAACCCAAACGTGATGACTGCAACAGTGAAACATGAAGAACATCTTCATGTTACTTAAGACAGAGGTGCAAAGTTTTAAAGCTCCCATGCTAACGGATAACGCTGTCCAAGCTGCAAAATCCTTTACTAATGCATTCTACGGGCACCTACAAGAATGCATGGATCGTGCTATCCCAAGCAAAACCAAGACTCACTCCTCCAAGAAAAGGAAACCAGTTTGGTGGACCCCTGCCATAAACAAGCTATAGAATAGAAGGAGGAAACTAGTATAGAAAAGAGTGAAATCCTAAGAAGGGAAGACATCCCTGATCAGTATCAGCAAGAAACTACGATCCCTCATAAAATCATCCAAGGCGAGCTTTGAAAGAAAAATTGCCACGGACTCCAAAGATAGCTAAAGAATGCCTTGTGGTTACATCAAGAATCTAAGTGGCAATGCTCAGATCTGCTCGGAGTTAGTGCAGAATGGCACAAAATACACTGAACCAGCCAACATCCTGGCAGACAGGTTCAGTGCCAACTTCACCCCTCTCACACCCCCAAAAGGGCCCATAACCTTACCAGAAGAATGTAGAGCCCCTGAAATCACAGACACTCAGGTTAAAACAACCTTCTTCAAAGCCAAAAAACACAACATCAATTGGACTGGACGGTGTCCCAGACTGCATCCTACACAAGCTCAAAGACGACCTAAACCCTCACCTAAAAAAACTGTTCAAACTCAGCCTCTCCACAGGCTATGTACCCATAGACTGGTGCACAGCAATGGTTATTCCGCTCCACACAGGTGGAGCCACAACAGACCCCGGGAACTATCGCCCTATAAGCCTGACTAGCTTGGTCAGCAAGGCTATGGAGTGCATCATCATGGAACTCATTAACAGAGACACTGGGAACCTCCAAACACTGGACCCTACCCAGTTCGGCTTTGTTAAGGGCAGATCATGCCTCCTAAACCTGGTGGACTTCTTTGAGACAGTTACCAACGCTATAGACGAGGGAAAGGTGGTACACACAGCCTATCTAGACCTCTCAAAGGCCTTCAACACCATTCCCCATTCTGGTATTACAGACAAGCTCACCAGCCTGAACATAAACCCCTACGTCACAAGATGGGTTGCCAACTGGCTCACGGACAGAACCCACATGGTGAGAGTTGCGGGAGCTAGGACCGAGACTAAACCGGTTACAAGTGGCATTCCCCAGGGCTCAGTCCTAGGACCCCTCCTGTTCAGCATATACTTCTCAGAGGTACAGGCAAGCACAGGAGGACTATGGCTGACCAAGTTCACAGACAACTGCAAACTAGGGGCTATAACTTATTCGGCTGACATAGGCATCCTCCAAAAGGGTCTCACTGAGACGGATACCTTGTGTCAAAATCATGGCCTTAAGCTAAATGCCAAAAAGTGCATAGTCATCCCCTTTGGAAAAAACAAAGTACCCACAAACTACCACATAGGTGGTAGTCCCCTAAATACAGAAGACATAATAAAGGATCTGGGGATCTAAGTAGATAGTAGTCTCTCCTTTGATAATCACATTGCCAAAGTGGTTAGAAAAATCCTTCTATTTGGTCCACCTAATCACAAAAGGGTTTGCATCCAGATCAAAAGAGGTCATTGTGCCCCTCTACTCATCAGACCCATCATAGAGTACAATGCCCCATTTGGGATGTACCTTACAAGAAACATGCAACAGCCGGAAAGACCACAGAAGTACCTAACCAAGAAGATCACTGGCCTCAAACACATGCCCTATGCAGCTCGACTGAAGAAACTCCAGCTGTACTCGGTTGCATACCGCCTACTCAGAGGTGATCTCTGCCTGACATATAAGCCATGTCCAACCCAGAATTGGTGGACATGCTCCACCTAAAGAAAACCTTATCCCCTCGAGCCACACGCTCTAGGGATCTAAACCTCACCACAACAATAACTAGGACGTGCTGGAGGGATAGATTCCTGTCCCAGAGACTTCCCATGCTTTGGAATAAGATTCCAATCTACATTAGGCAGAGCTCCTCGCCAACACTCTAAGAGAAACATTGACGAGTGGATGGGAAACAGAAAGTTTACCCCGGGGATCTCTTCAGTGGCTCTGCTGGACAGAGACACAGGAACTAATAAATGCCTTCGGGCAGATAGCCTACTACCTACCTATGAACCTATGTCAATGTTCTGATACATTTCTAACTGTGCATGTTCGAGAGGGACATTCTCAAGTACAAAAGGCAGAGAGCCAGCTGAATAGTGAGTGATATCATTAGAATGTTCCTGGTTGCCAAGAGATTATTTAAACAGCTGACTGACAGAAAAAAAATTAAACAGCTAACTGATACATTTTGAAATAAGACAGTTAAGACTGCAGTTTGTTGAGTACTGAGCAGTTTTGTCAAGTACTAAGCAGTCAGTAGACACCAAGAAAAGAGATCTCACCAAAGAAACTAAGTTTAACTTGGTCTTGCTATTATATCTTTCAGTAGATCAGAGACAGTATTTCTTTAGTTAGATCAGGAAAGTTTAGTTATTAAGATAGAGTTTTTGTTGAATAATGGATTCCTATCCTGCAGTTTGATTTACATTTCTGGTGATTGAATTCTAATATTTGAGAGTTATTGATGTTCAATCTTGTAATAATTTTACTTATTACATGTTTTCCATTACTTTACACTGTGGCTGGAAAAATCAGCATGTTTTCTTTTGAGATTAGAGTGCTCCTACCAGTTTGATATTCCCCAGGTCACTTCAAAGGCTTGGTTGCTTATGGTCATAGCTGGCTGGAAAATGAGCATTTTTTCTTTTGAGACTAGAGAGTGCTTCTACCTATTTGATACTCCTCAGGTCACTTCAAAGGCCTGGTTGCTTATGGTCACAGCTATCATTTATTCTGATCATTAATTTTCATAATTGGACACCCCTTTAGAACAGCATGAAGACCCTCTATATGGTGGCAGCATTACTGTATCATTTTGGGAGAGAGTCACAGCTAGAAATCTGTCAGGATTTCCCAGAAATGTTTGGATGTGTAAGAGTTAAATTTACTTTGAGTGTGAGTGTATCAGAGGTCTTGAACTGGGACACTTTGCTCTGAAGTGTGTGATAAGAAAATAGATATGGGTGGACAGAGATATATAATCTTGTCCCAGAAAGATAGTGTGCATTCATTTTGCACTCTTAGGGGGAAAATTGTGAAATTTTACTTCCGTTTAAGTTGTTGTTGTGACTTTCGGCTTTTCTCGGTTAGGGGTTGCCACAGCAGAACTCCGGTCTGCAAATGATTGGCAGTTGATTTTTACATTCTGTTTAAGTAACAGTCCCATATTGGAGTCAGCTGTGAGGATCGAAGCTCCTTAGTAACTGATGCAGGATAGCAAGGGACATCATTTAATTGTTGGCAGTCCAGCAGGGTATTGGCCGGACATCACATTAATTGGTGACAGTCTGGTGGGATACAGCTGGATGTCACAGTGGGAATAGAATCCACAGCCTTTTGATGTTCCACCATCAAAGGCTAGTGTGCTACTTGTTGAGCCACTGACATTACTACTACTAAAGCCAAACACCTGGCAGTAAACAAGCACACACAGTTACTTAGTACTATATTGGCAGCCGGTAGGCTATTAACAGTGGCAAAAAACAGAAAACATTGCCTCCACAGTAAAGTTGCCTAATATGTCTGTACTGCAATAAGGGTGACACATTTCAAAAACACTGAGGAAGGGATAACTATACCTGTAAACTTATGATAAAAAAAAAAAAAAATAGGTGCATTCATCCCTGCATCAAGAAAAGTTGGACAACCTCCTCAGGTGCAGTATGGAATTGTATTCTATAGCTTCCTGGACTGTAAAAAAAAAAATTGGAAAGCTATTACTACTATATGGTTAACATTGGAAGGATTTTGTGGGGGGGGGATGCAGCATATTTACAGTACATCTCAGGTGGTCTCACTCTGACCTCTTCTTCCCATCAGCTAAGAAGGTCTGGGTGGTGCTTCTGCAGTTCACTGCTCGCCATTTCAGAGAATATTAATGGCGTCAGTAACTGCCCTGGTGAAACTGTGCCAGGCATCAGTCATATTCGGGACCTTCATAGCAGTCCCTATGCATACAGTCTTTATGAAGCAAGTACATAATGATTTTAGTCTCCTGTGAGCATCACCATGACACCTTGCATGAACCAGTGCCATTAGAAACCATAGTCATACTAGAGAATCATGTCTGGCACTTTGTGGTAATGCTCATTTCCCATTCTGTGAACTGCAGTCAAAAAGAGAACAACTTAGTAATGCGGTCAGTGGCAGGATTTGAAATGGAACATGCCATTCTGAAGATTTCAAAAAGGGAAAGGAATGTGTGAAATATGACAGTCACACTTGCACCTTACAGCATATAGTTTAACTAGTACAAAGCCAGTGCTCCTTCCTGCCTCTGCTGTTAGCAGGCTTAAACAGGGAATTGCCTTTTAACCGATATGCTTCAGCATATGCACAACACCATGTAAACCTGTACATGAGACTATGCCTCTAGGCAAGATGCACAGAATGAGTGATTCAGAGACATTAATGAGTTAAGCCCACATCTGCATCACATTCAGAAGGCCAAATCAGTGCAATATAAACCCTGGCAGCTGCATATAGGCTCACCTCATTGGAGAAGAAAAGGTACAGCATAGATTGCTGAAACACGTACACCTGTGGAAGCTAATTAACTGTGAGAAAAGCAGTAGTACTAACTGCAACATTTTCCATACTAACTCTATATGCAGCTCAGTAGTTGAATGAAGTATTCTTTGCGGTATCAATTTATGTAGGAAAATTAGCAGTGAATGTTAAATGTTTTAATAAGACTGAAGTACTCATGGAAAGCACCAAGCTTTTACACCACCAGTATATTTCAGAGCATTTGTTATAACTGTATTTGCTATAACTGATTTAAGTATTTTTTTCTGGCTTTTTGATTATTTACTGCTTAGCGACTGCATTTTAGCCTGTTTATACAGCTCTGCATTCTATTTAAACTGTTTTTGTGTTGATTAACTGTTTTGCACTTTTAAAAAGTTAGTTGTTGCTTAATTTTACCTGTAGGCTAACACACTCAAGTGCGCTAGCCGCTTAAAAGCATTTATAGCATTTACTGTCTGTTTTCTGCAAAAAAGAAAGAGAAAAAAAAAAAAAAAATCTTGTTTTCCCGCCTTACTGAACTAGAATAGTCCAGTCTTCAGAATTTGCTGATCTCTGGGCTTTGTCTTGGTTCCTGTGCTATTCCATATCCTTATTTGGATAAAAGGAAGCGTCTTTGTTCACCAGTGGGAGTGGGGAGCACTGAGCAGCCTGTTTGTCCCTAGAGGAGTGGTTCCAGCCAGAAACTTGTAGTCTATTGGCCATTTTGGGTCAATTCCTAGCTCTTTTCAGCCCCTGTAATAAAGCCTGCTTTAGCGAGCTTTTCGCTTGTATTCAACTCAACACAGCTCCTCGTGGTGTCCTGCAGAGTTCTACAAGCAGAGAGCAAAAAGTGACTTTTCCTGATTTAAGTATTTTTTCTGGCTTTTTGATTATTTACTGCTTAGCGACTGCTTTTCCTGTTCATACAGCTCTGCATTCTATTTAAACTGTTTTGTGTTGATTAACTGTTTTGCACTTTTAAAAAGTTATTTGTTGTAATTTTACCTGTAGGCTAACACACTCAAGTCGCTAGCCGTTTAAAAGCATTTATAGCATTTACTGTCTGTTTTTCTTCTGTTTTCTACAAAAGAAAAAACAAAAAAAAAAAATCTTGTTTTCCCGCCTTACTGAACTTGAATAGACCAGACTTCAGAGTTTGGTGAACTCTGGGCTATGTGTTGGTTCCTGTGCAATTCCATATCCTTATTTGGATAAAAGGAAGCGTCTTTGTTCACCAGTGGGAGTGGGAGCACTGAGCTGCCTGTTTGTCCCTAGAGGAGTGGCTCCAGCCAGAAACTTGTAGTCTATTGGCCATTTTGGGTCAATTCTAGCTCTTTTCAGCCCCTGTAATAAAGCCCGCTTTAGCGTGCTTTTGCTTGTATTCAACTCAGCACAGCTCCTCGTGGTGTCCTGCAGAGTTCTACAAGCAGCAGAGAGCAAAAGAGTGACTTTTCCTGATTTAAGTATTTTTTCTGGCTTTTTGATTATTTACTGCTTAGCGACTGCTTTTTCGCCTGTTCATACAGCTCTGCATTCTATTTAAACTGTTTTTGTGTTGATTAACTGTTTTGCACTTTTAAAAAGTTATTTGTTGCTTAATTTTACCTGTAGGCTAACACAAAATTTCGGGTACATTTTGCATCTTCTGTTCCACGCGCAAAAAAAAATTTGGTTTTCCTTTAACTAAAATACCGGCTTCAGGAGTGACCCTTTGGCGGCCCGGCTTTATATCGGAAAAAGGGAACCCTCCCAAAGTGGGGGGGAACTGAGAACCTATTTTTTCCCTTGACAGGGTTTGGGAAACTTGTAGCTAGGTTTTGGGTCAGCCCCAAATTTTTTACCTCAAAAGGGCCCTAAGTGCTGATTTGCTTCCCAAGAACCAACCCCCTTAAAAAGGAAACCCATTTTGGTACTGCTCAATTTAGAAGGGATTTGATTAAATTTATTCCTATCAAAGCTAAATTCTTAAAAAAATTTTATATTAAAATATAAGGCTTTAAGAAAATTAAACAAAGTACTAAGAATCCTTGGCCCATTTCCAAAAAAGGTCCCTTTGCTCAGTTCCCCCTTTTATTTTGCAGGAAGGGAAAATTCAAACCCCCCTTTCACAAATCTGGGCATTAGGCAATTTACAAGCCCATTCCCACAACATTTTCCCCAAAACACAAACATGAGATAAACCCTTTTAAAACCCACAGCTCAATTGGACGGGGGCCCAGAGGGGAAAAAACCAGAACCCCCAAAACCCATTTAAAAAACTTTCAAACTAAAACAACACTAAACCCAAAAAATGGAGAAAGGGAAAAATTCTCCAAAAATGGACCCCCAAAAAAGGGGAAAACCCCCAACATTTACCTGACATAGCTGAAAACCATATTTCTAAAATCATGGCTAAACGGGCCCCCCCCTTAAACCCCAAACACGGCCACCATTGTTTGGTAAAGTCAGACACACGGGGCCCCCTTTTTACGTTAAAAAGGGGAAAATAAGAAGGGAGGGGTAAATCCTTAAACCCCAAAGGCCTCACACAATTCAATTGGATTCAGAAAAGTCCAGCCGGGGGAAAAACAACATACGGGGGTTCATGAAAGGACAGAACCCCAGTTAGTCCCCCGGGCCGGACCTGCCCCTGCAGTTCCACCTCACCGAAGACCCTTTCGGGCAAATTTCAGTTAAGGCAAACGGGACAAAGGGACCAAGTTTCTGCCATGAAATTTTGAAAAACCCTGTTCGGGGGGGCCCCCGTCCCCTGGGCCCGGTTTCAAATTTTCCCCCCCAATGCCAGGAAAGGGCTCTAAAAACCAAAGCCCAAAAAAAAAAAAGGGAAAAAAAAACAAAAATTAGCTAATAGAATCTAAACCTAAGATGATCCCTACCCCCCCAAAAAAAAAACTTACCAAAGAGCCCTGGAAAGTATCAGCCAGACACTGCACAAAATACACTGAACCAGCCAATATCACCAACATCCTGGCAGACAGGTTCAGTGCCAACTTCACCCCTCTCACACCCCCAAAAGGGCCCATAACCTCACCAGAAGAATGTAGAGCCCCTGAAATCACAGACACTCAGGTTAAAACAACCTTCTTCAAAGCCAAAAAACACAGCATCAATTGGACTGGACGGTGTCCCAGACTGCATCCTACACAAGCTCAAAGATGACCTAAACCCTCACCTAAAAAAAACTGTTCAAACTCACCCTCTCCACAGGCTATGTACCCATAGAGTGGTGCACAGCAATGGTTATTCCGCTCCACACAGGTGGAGCCACAACAGACCCCGGGAACTATCACCCTATAAGCCTGACTAGCTTGGTCTGCAAGGCTATGGAGTGCATCATCATGGAACTCATTAACAGAGACACTGGAAACCTCCAAACACTGGACCCTACCCAGTTCGGCTTTGTTAAGGGCAGATCATGCCTCCTAAACCTGGTGGACGTCTTTGAGACAGTTACCAAGGCTATAGACGAGGGAAAGGTGGTACACACAGCCTATCTAGACCTCTCAAAGGCCTTCAACAACATTCCCCATTCTGGTATTCTAGACAAGCTCACCAGCCTGAACATAAACCCCTACATCACAAGATGGGTTGCCAACTGGCTCACGGACAGAACCCACATGGTGAGAGTTGCGGGAGCTAGGACCGAGACTAAACCGGTTACAAGTGGCATTCCCCAGGGCTCAGTCCTAGGACCCCTCCTGTTCAGCATATACTTCTCAGAGGTACAGGCAAGCACAGGAGGACTATGGCTGACCAAGTTCACAGACAACTGCAAACTAGGGGCTATAACTGATTATTCGGCTGCAGGCATCCTCCAAAAGGGTCTCACTGAGACAGACACCTTGTGTCAAAATCATGGCCTCAAGCTAAATGCCAAAAAGTGCATAGTCATCCCCTTTGGAAAAAACAAAGTACCCACAAACTACCACATAGGTGGTAGTCCCCTAAATACATAAGACGTAATAAAGGATCTGGGGACCTAAGTAGATAGTAGTCTCTTCTTTGATAATCACATTGCCAAAGTGGTTAGAAAAATCCTTCTATTTGGTCCACCTAATCACAAAAGGGTTTGCATCCAGATCAAAAGAGGTCATTGTGCCCCTCTACTCATCAGACCCATCATAGAGTACAATGCCCCATTTGGGATGTACCTTACAAGACACCTGCAACAGCCGGAAAGAACACAGAAGTACCTAACCAAGAAGATCACTGGCCTCAAACAGATGCCCTATGCAGCTCGACTGAAGAAACTCCAGCTGTACTCGGTTGCATACCACCTACTCAGAGGTGATCTCTGCCTGACATACAAGCCATGTCCAACCCAGAATTGGTGGACATGCTCCACCTAAAGAAAACCTTATCCCCTCAAGCCACACGCTCTAGGGATCTAAACCTCACCACAACAATAACTAGGACATGCTGGAGGGATAGATTCCTGTCCCAGAGACTTCCCATGCTTTGGAATAAGATTCCAATCTACATTAGGCAGAGCTCCTCGCCAACACTTTAAGAGAAACATTGACGAGTGGATGGGAAACAAAGTTTACCCCGGGGATCACTTCAGTGGCTCTGCTGGACAGAGACACAGGAACTAATAAATGCCTTCGGGCAGATAGGTTCATGTCAATGCTCTGATACATTTCTAACTGTGCATGTTCGAGAGGGACATTCTCAAGTACAAACGGCAGAGAGTCAGCTGAATAGTGAGGGATATCATTAGAATGTTCCTGGTTGCCAAGAGATTATTTAAACAGCTGACTGACAGAAAAAAAATTAAACAGCTAACTGATACATTTTGAAATAAGACAGTTAAGACTGCAGTTTGTTGAGTACTGAGCAGTTTTGTCAAGTACTAAGCAGTCAGTAGACACCAAGAAAAGAGATCTCACCAAAGAAACTAAGTTTAACTTGGTCTTGCTATTATATCTTTCAGTAGATCAGCGACAGTATTTCTTTAGTTAGATCAGGAAAGTTTAGTTATTAAGATAGAGTTTTTCTTGAATAATGGATTCCTATCCTGCAGTTTGATTTACATTTCTGGTGATTGAATTCTAATATATGAGAGTTATTGATGTTCAATCTTGTAATAATTTTACTTATTACATGTTTTTCATTACTTTACACTGTGGCTGGAAAAATCAGCATGTTTTCTTTTGAGATTAGAGTGCTCTTACCAGTTTGATACTCCCCAGGTCACTTCAAATGCTTGGCTGCTTATGGTCATAGCTGGCTGGAAAATTAGCATTTTTTCTTTTGAGACTAGAGAGTGCTTCTACCTATTTGATACTCCTCAGGTCACTTCAAAGGCCTGGTTGCTTATGGTCACAGCTATCACTTATTCTGATCATTAATTTTCATAATTGGACACCCCTTTAGAACAGCATGAAGACCCTCTATATGGTGGCAGCATTACTGTATCATTTTGGGAGAGTCTCACAGCTAGAAATCTGTCAGGATTTCCCAGAAATGTTTGGATGTGTGAGAGTTCAATTTACTTTGAGTGTGAGTGTATCAGAGGTCTTGAACTGGGACACTTTGCTCTGAAGTGTGTCATAAGAAAATAGATATGGGTGGACAGAGATATATAATCTTGTCCCAGAAAGATAGTGTGCATTCATTTTGCACTCTTAGGGGGAAAATTGTGAACTTTTACTTCTGTTTAAGTTGTTGTTGTGACTTTCAGCTTTTCTCGGTTAGGGGTCGCCACAGCAGAACTCCGGTCCGCTAATGATTGGCAGTTGATTTTTACATTCTGTTTAAGTAACAGTCCCATACTGGAGTCAGCTGTGAGGATCGAAGCTCCTTAGTTACTGATGCAGGATAGCAAGGGACATCATTTAATTGTTGGCAGTCCAGCAGGGTATTGGCCGGACATAACATTAATTGGTGACAGTCTGGTGGGATACAGCTGGATGTCACAGTGGGGATAGAATCCACAGCCTTTTGATGTTCCACCATCAAAGGCTAGTGTGCTACTTGTTGAGCCACTGACATTACTACTACTAAAGCCAAACACCTGGCAGTAAACAAGCACACACAGTTACTTAGTACTATATTGGCAGCCGGTAGGCTATTAACAGTGGCAAAAAACAGAAATCATTGCCTCCACAGTGAAGTTGCCCAATATGTCTGTACTGTAATAAGGGTGACACATTTCAAAAACACTGAGGGAGGGATAACTATACCTGTAAACTTATGATAAAAAAAAAATAGGTGCATTCATCCCTGCATCAAGAAAAGTTGGACAACCTCCTCAGGTGCAGTATGGAATTGTATTCTATAGCTTCCTGGACTGTAAAAAAAAAAAAAAAATTGGAAAGCTATTACTACTATATGGTTAACAGTGGAAGGATTTTGGTGGGGGGGGGGGGTGCAGCATATTTGCAGTACATCTCAGGTGGTCTCACTCTGACCTCTACTTCCCATCAGCTAAGAAGGCCTGGGTGGTGCTTCTACAGTTCACTGCTCGCCAATTCAGAGAATATTAATGGCAACAGTAACTGCCCTGGTGAAACTGTGCCAGGCATCAGTCATATTCGGGACCTTCATAGCAGTCCCTATGCATACAGTCTTTATGAAGCAAGTACATAATGATTTTAGTCTCCCGTGAGCATCACCATGACACCTTGCATGAACCAGTGCCATTAGAAACCATAGTCATACTAGAGAACCATGTCTGGCACTTTGTGGTAATGCTCATTTCCCATTCTGTGAACTGCAGTCAAAAAGAGAACAACTTAGTAATGCGGTCAGTGGCAGGATTTGAAATGGAACATGCCATTCTGAAGATTTCAAAAAGGGAAAGGAATGTGTGAAATATGACAGTCACACTTGCACTTTACAGCATATAGTTTAACTAGTACAAAGCCAGTGCTCCTTCCTGCCTCTGCTGTTAGCAGGCTTAAACCGGGAATTGCCTTTTAACCGATATGCTTCAGCATATGCACAACACCATGTAAATCCGTACATGAGACTATGCCTCTAGGCAAGACACACAGAATGAGTGATTCAGAGACATTAATGAGTTAAGCCCACATCTGCATCACATTCAGAGGGCCAAATCAGTGCAATATAAACCCTGGCAGCTGCATATAGGCTCACCTCATTGGAGAAGAAAAGGTACAGCATAGATTGCTGCAACACGTACACCTGCGGAAGCTAATTAACTGTGAGAAAAGCACTAGTACTAACTGCAACATTTTCCATACTAACTCTTGCTGCAGCTCAGTAGTTGAATGAAGTATTCTTTGCGGTATCAATTTACGTAGGAAAATTAGCAGTGAATGTTAAATGTTTTAATAAGACTGAAGTACTCATGGAAAGCACCAAGCTTTTACACCACTAATATGAAGGTTAATGTGAGGCACACCCCACAGGCATTCTAACATGCAGCTTTTAAAGATGTCAGGCAAACACTGCCTTGTGATATGCTGGAACAAGTACCTGTTTATAGTACAGTGTATCAGGAGTTAGGGTCAGCTGTTTTCCACGTGTTGCCCATCATACAGAACACTGTTAAACACTCATGTTAGAAATGTTTATGCACATTACCTAGCATTCTGTCATCACACCTGATGTGTACTGTAACCTTGACTGTATGCTGCATGGTTATATTATGGGTTCAACTGTAGATACAGACAGAGGAAGTTAGCTGTACTTACATAGTTTCACATATCCTACCCGTCAGGTTAGGCTGCTTGTTGTAAGACACTGTACCTGCGGTTATCTAAGATTGTGCAGATGGGGACCACAGCAGGTACAACACTGTGGGTTACCTACATAAAAGTACATGTTGCACAGTGTCTACTACACTTTAATTTACATTGTGGGTGGAAGAGGAAGGCATACGGTGGGTTATTAGATCTTGAAGCTCAAGTGGAGATGTCCCAGGTATAGTGTACTTCCCCTATTAAGACACTGAAAATTTTGTTTAATCTGTTTACTACTGAATATGACACTGATGTTGTGGGATTCCTGTACTAACATGCTACAGCATGGCATGAAAAAACTGATGGAAGTATTTTCGAGGCTGATGCCTGGGACGCATTCACAGTGTCCACTGTTTATCACTGAAAGATTCCTGTAGCATGTATATGTAGAGCCACGCATCCCACAGTATCCACTAGTCTAAGGAATCCGCATCTCCCACAAGCCTGCAGATAAGGCCAGCACAGGTCTACCAACTCCTGTATGGTACCCCTATCCACATGGTACTGGTCTATAAGACTGGTGTTTTAAGGCCATGAAATGTTAACCTTGGTCAGATGATACAGTGCCTCCAAGGAGATGAAGTGCACCACCGTGGCTAGTAGCAGTAATAACAGCCCGTATACATGTTGAGTAAAGCTGCAGCAACCCCCATCATATTTAATTACACCCCTGCATGTACACCAGGATTTCACTGCGGTCATTAAAAACTGGTGATTGCACACCATGTAGTACACTTTATGCATTTCTGAATCACTCCACCATCTTATTTTGCCTCATCTGCATACACAGCTTCTCATTTTAATAATACTGCTCTTTACCATCTCATTTTACTGCCATTAGTATAGATTTCAAGCAGATGTGCTGCTCAGTCTTTATCACTCAGTCTCATTGCCTGGCCGTTCCTTGCACAACATTACCAAACATAGTGTAACAAATGTTTCTGGATCTCAGGGATATTTATTGCTCACCAAGTTAAGCAAAGATTATATCCTATTACTTGTCAAATGTATCCATTTGAGTTTTTTACTAGTTATTGCTAGTCACCCAGTGGTGTGAACACTGGCTCTAGAGGATTGTTACTGTTGAAGTGAAACCCCAACCTCATGTGTAAAAATAAGAAAAGGGGTTGTGGATGGATGGATTGTTTTGACACTTAAGATTTAAGAACATTCTCTATAAATTCCAAAGGAAGAAGCAAGCTAAAAACTGTGTAACATTTTCATTTACCTGTACAACCAACTGTATTTCTTATGGTCAGTTATCCTATTAATATTATTTAAGGCTGGCAGACTTTACAGGAACCCCGTATGAAGGAATTTGTAAACAATACAGACTTAACTTCACAGCCCAATTGTCAGAAAAGTAATGTTTCAATTCAAATAAAATATAAGAAGTGCATGTCTAAACAGACTAGACATAAATCAAGTCTTATAAAAATCTTAAAATTTGCTGATATCTACATTCCTTACTTTCCATTAAGTCAGTAAAACTCTTGACTCCACCATCAGTTTAACATGTTACTATGTGTACCCAGGTATGATATCTCACTCTGTGGGGTTTTCAGTATAAACTGTAATCAATTATAGCATTCTAGTTCCCAATTATTGTGGACAGAGCTTAGGCGACTTCTGCAGGCCCTATGCTGTATCTACTAAAATATTATAATTAGTAAATGGACCATATACCAGACATCACATCCAAGGGTTCTCCACAGTAAAATATAATCACCAAGGACACCTCCCCCACACCCCATGCCTTCCCTACACAGACTTTATAACATTACTGGATTCTTTTTTTTTTTTGGATCAGCAGAGTTAGAGGTGCTTGAATTTAAGAGTAAAATCAACAATCCATTTTTTTTCTATTTTTTACATTGTCATCATTCTAATATACTTTTTTGTATGTGTATAACTTTTGCATTCAGAATGCATTAATAAGTACAGTACAGTTGTGTACCTACCATAAATGTAGATGTTCGAGTGTATTCACTGTTGCAGTCATTACTCTTGGGTTATCCTGCTGGCAGGCTACCCGCAGTCGGCCTGAATTCCAAAGTCTTGGTCCGGCATCGGTTGCTGTCGCCACTTCCCTGACGTCAGTGCACCAGGGGTATAAAAGATGCAGCCGACGCCATTTTCTTCAGTTTTTCTTGCCCCAGATGTCAGGTGCCCCCAAAAGGGTAGGCTAAATAGATTATGCCAATAAACATGCATGCACTAAAGTAAACATTTCCTTCATCTATAATCAAATACACCACACAGGTTGCATAGAATAGAGAAGCACAGATAAGACCCAGCAAATGAAAAGGGGATGGTGGGAGGGTAAACTGGACTGCAACAGTGGATACACTCGAACATCTACATTTATGGTAGGTACACAACTATACTATGTTCATCGTGTTTCACTGTTGCAGTCATTACTCTTGGGTTGAATTCCAAAGCTGAGGATGGGTGGCTGGGCTAAATAGGATTAGGAGAGGCTATGAGGCCCTGCAGAACTGCATTGGCAAAGCCTGCTCTGGATTTAGAGTGCAGAGGTAAGTGGTAGTGCTTTGTAAAAGTCTGCACTGAACTTCAAGTTGCAGCCTCTAAGATATCTTTGGTTGGTACTCCTCTGAGGAAGGCTGCTGAAGTGGCTGCTGCTCTGGTAGAATGTGGCCTAATGTCCTTAGGCACTAATTTGCCATGATGAGAGTAGCAGAAATGAATGCAATGGCCTATCCATTTTGAAATAGTCTGTTTTGAGATAGCCTTTCCTTGTGATCCTGCAGCATATGCCACTAAAAGTTGCTCAGTCTTTCTGAAAGCTTTAGTCCTGTCCAAGTCGAAGCGTAGCTGTCTGTGTATGTCCAAAGAATGCAGAAGTCTCTCACCCTTGTTCTATGGGTTTGGATAAAAGGTAGGCAAGTGAATGGTTTGGTTAAGGGCTACACTGGACACCACCTTAGGCGTAAATGTTGGGTTCATCCTCAGAGAAACCCTGTCTGGATGGAAAATGATAAAAGGTTCCACAGCCATGAGTGCCTGTAACTCCAAGACTCGTCTTCCAGAGGTTATTGCTAGGAGCAGAGCTGTTTTCCAGGATAAGAATTTTATATCAGCTGTTGAGGCTGGCTCAAAAGGAGGCAGTGTAAGTTTTTCCAAGACATAATTGATTTCCCATGCAGGAATTGGTGCTCTTCTTGGAGGTCTTATATTTTTGACCCCTCTGAGGTACTGCCTTATTAAAGGATGAGAAAAGATAGGTAGTTCCATATTGTAATGGGCTGAAATGGCAGAGGCATGAATCTTAATTGATGAAAAGGATAGGCCTTGGTCCAGCATCTCAGTTAAGTATTGCAAAATATGAGGAATATTTGGTACAAACATGTCCATTCCTTGTTCCTGGTTCCAAGCACAGAATCTCTTCCATTTTTCTGCATAAGATTTTCTAGTACTGGGCCTCCTGACCTCCAAGATAACATCCATTACCGCTTTGGAAAGAGGAGTGTTATGAATGGCTACATTATCCGCCATGCTGCCAGATTTAAGGTCCTGAGTTGGCTGTGCATGATTTGATTGTTTTGTTGGGTCAGTAAGTGAGAAGTCTGAGGCAATGTCCAGGCTGGACCTTGAGACAAGTTCTTTAGGATTGGGTACCAGTGCTGGTGTGGCCAGTCTGGGGAAATCAGTATCATTTTTGGTTCCTCTTGTCTGATCTTTAGGAGTACCTTGGGGAGGAGAGGCAGTGGAGGAAAGGCATATACTGTTAGGTTTTCTTTCCATGCTTGCTTGTGATAAGTCCTTGTGCAGAATCTTCGTAGTTGGCAGTTGTGAGGGGAGGCAAATAGATCTATGTCTGGGCATCCCCATTTCCTTGTTATCATACTGAAGACTTAGTGGGTCCAGTTTCCACTCGTGGAGATCCATGAGGTTTCTGCTTAGTTTGTCTGACATTTATTTTTCCTGGCAGGAATTGTGCTTGCAGGTGAACTTGATAAGTCAGTGCTGTGTCCCACAAAGTCATGGCTTGTCTGCAGAGGGGTTAGGAATGTGTGCCTCCCTGCTTGTTTATGTACCACATGACTGTAGTATTGTCCATCCTTATCAGTAGTTGTCCTGGATGAAGCAGATCCTTGAAAGCTGTCAGGGCATTCTGAACAGCTAGCATCTTTTTTTGGTTGATATGAAGATGCATCTGGCTTGCGATCCATGTGCCCTGAATACATTTTCCTGCCATGAGGGCCCTCCAGGCATAATCTGATGCATCCGTTGTTAGTGTCTGCCTGGCTGTGGGTAAAGTGAATGGCTGTCCCTTGTTGTGGTGACAGGCCTGTGCCCACCATCGAAACTCCTGTTGCAGGCAGGGGAATGAGGGTAATTAAAGTTTTCAGGCTGTGGCAATGTTGAGTCCAAACACTTTTTAGATACCATTGTAGTTTCTTCATATGCAGTCTGGCACATGGAATTAGCAGAATGCAGGATGCCATGAAGCCCAAGGCCTGCAGAATTTTTCTTGCAGATAACTGGGTCTTTGTTGCCAACATTTTGAAGTAAGAAGTCAGTTGCCTTTGTTTGTCTGGCGTGAGATAAGCGATCTGGGCAGTTGTATTTAAGCTTGCACCCAAGAATATTATCTCTTGAGAGGGTACTAGTTTTGATTTCTTTTCATTTACTGTGTACCCTAGGCAAATTAGTAATCTTTTTACAAATGCCAGATGCTTTAGTAGAATGTATTTGCTCTCTGCTTGAATAAGGCAGTCGTCCAAGTAAGGATATATTTGAATTCCTCTTTGTCTGCAAAATGCAATTACTGGTGCCAGGCATTTTGTGAAGACCCTGGGCGCAGTAGATAAGCCAAAGGGCAGAGCAGAAAATTGGTAATGCATTGGGCCAGCTATGAATCTGAGGTATCTTCTGCAAGATTGTCTGATTGGGACATGCAGGCATGTCTCTTTTAGGTCCAAAGTTACGAGCCAAGCCTTCTTGCCCAGCATGGGCAGTAGCTGCTGTAGAGTCAACATTTTGAATTTTGGAACGTCCAGAAATGTTTAGAATAGACAGGTCCAGTATTGGTCTCCAGGCTTTGTCCTTTCTGGGCACCAAGAAAAGTCTCGAGTAAAATCCTTGTCCCTGCTCTTGTTGTGGTACCTGTTGAATAGCCCTCATGTCCATGAGGGATGAAACTTGCTTTTGTGCCTCTGCCCATTGATTGTGTGGCAGGTCTGGCATACCTTTTGCCCTTGGCGGTGTGAAAGTGAAACCTGTAGCCCTGAGACACTATGTTCAAGACCCATTTGTCCTGGGTAATCGTGCCAATTTGGTGAAAAAAGTGCTAGTTTTCCCCCTAAGGGGGCTGCCAAAAGATAAGTTCTTGGTTCTGGCACAAGAAAGTGATTGGGACTGTTTCCTGTATGGTTGTGATTTGTCTTCTACGCTTTTGGAGGTAGAAGCACCCCATTGTTTAGGCCTGTATGAGCCTTGGGGCTGGGATTTGCCTCTGGGGCATCTGTATCTGCCTCTTTGTGGCCTATCTGACACTGGAAAGGACCAATTCTTTGTAGGCCAGCTCCTGCTAAATCTGGGTGGCTGTACCTGTAGGAAATCCTTAACTGTCTGCATGGATTTCGCTTTATCCTCCATTTTCTTCAACACCTCTTCTGCCTTAACACCAAACAAAGTATCATGCTGTAATGGAGCATCCAATAATTTGGCTTTAACATGATCAGGCAGATTCTGTTCCTTTAACCAAGCATGTCTTCTAATGACAGAACCCATAACAGCGGCCCTGCAAGAGGCCTCCAGTGAATCAAAACCACATTGCAAAGTATGCTTTCCCACTTGTTCAGCTGCATGCAATAAATCCTGCATTTCCTTGTTATCGGAACATTCAGAATTTGTCAACATTTTCTGTTTAAGCAGTGACATTAAGTATTGCTGATATTTAAGCATATGAAACTGACAATTTAAAGCCCTTACAGCCAAGGTGGCAGAAGTGTAAACTCCCCCCCCCCCCCATCTGTCCAGTGCCCTAGAATCCTTATCAGAGGGGACAGGGTTTTTTGCAGTGGAAGCCCTGACCCCTTTGGGACCCTGAGAAATCATTTCTTGGTCAGCAGCAGGGTTTTTATATAGAAATTTATGAGAGTCTGGAACCATGTAGTATCTGTCTGGCTTAGCAGGTGCAGGGGGTAAATAATCAGGAGACAGGCCGGACTCTGAAAATACATCATCTACAATGTCTAGAACAGGTGGAATAGCAAGAGGTCTGTGCTGAGGTAGTAAAAGAAAGTCTCTGAGCCTTTTCTTAGATTCTGAGTAATCTTGGCTCTCACAGTGAAAATGCTCCCTCATGGTATGCAGGGTTTCCCCAAAAGAATAATCCTCAGGAGGAGAGGCTGAAGGAATAGATTCTTCAGCATCAGAATCCTCATGGGGGGGAAAGAGTATCCCTGTTCAGAAGAGGTATCGGAAGAAATTGAAACCTGATCAGAAGAGTCGTATTCTGTCTCTTGCCTAGGCCTCTTATCAGGAGGGGGATGGGAACCCCTGATCAAAGTAATTAGGTCTTCGGCCATTTTAAGCATTTGTTTCTTTGGCATGGAAGTCTGTCCAGGAGAATGCTACACTTGTTTCTTTGTCTTTAGAGCTGTTTTAGTCTTTGTCTTTGAAGCTGAGGTTGGCTTGACATATAATTGCGTAGGTCTGAAAACTCCCTCAGAAGCCGATGCCTGCTCAGCGGCTCCGGACCCATCTGAGGGAATAGTTTCCAAGAGTCCAATACCTTGAGTATCCAGAGGCCTAGTCGGCTCCATGTGGGAGTCAGAAGCGGCCTGTGGCTCTGAGGTAGCGGGCGTCAGGGGCTGCGAAATCGCCTCACTGAGAACAGGCAAACTGGCAACTGGCCTAGCGGGGGCCTCATCGTCAGTTTTGGACCTCGGATGCCTGTCCTTTTCCTTGTGCTTTTTATAAACTCCGGTCATCGGCTGTTCCGATGGCATTATATAATTAAACCTTCGGCCAAAGTAATGAAAGGCAAAATCGTACCAACGCTTAATAGTGCGTTGGTTAAATCTAGCACAAAACTGACAGCTAGCAACGTCGTGATCAGGGCCTAGGCAAGGAATACAGTAAGAATGAAAATCCTTATGAGGTATTTGCTTCCCACAAGAAATACAATTGTTAACTTTTTCTGACATCGGTCTGGAGCAAGAAAAAAAAGTTTCCCCAATGGGGTACTTAGCTTTAATGAAGACATCGGATCTGAAATTCGATTTTGAAAATCTTTGGAGTCGGCCGACCGGCACTTACGAACTGCTTTTGCTTCGGGCACCGCGCGGTAAGAAAGACTGAAGAAAATGACGTCGGCTGCATCTTTTATACCCCTGGCGCACTGATGTCAGGGAAGAGGCGACAGCAACCTATGCTGGACCAAGACTTTGGAATTCAGGCCAACTGCGGGTAGCCTGCCAGCAGGATAACCCAAGAGTAATGACTGCAACAGTGAAACACGATGAACATCTTCTATTTTTTCTGTATTTCTGTCCATTTCTACATTGACAATATTTCTGTGTCATACTGCTCAACTGACCATATTTTCACATAATGTCCAGATTTTTGCCTCATATTTTTAGTTTGTTCCTCATAAAATTTGTGGTTTTCTAGCAAATGACCAAGGACTAAAGCTACTAAATGACACACATTTGAATTTCAGACTTATCCTTCAGAAAATGCTTGCCAACACAATTCCTGTTATTCTATTAACTTTCCAAGTTTATAATATTTAAAACCTGTCCCAATTTTTGGTCCTTTATCTTTATCCCCAACTATTTTAGGTTTTGTCCAGATTTCTTGCAATAAGAGGTTGAAAGGTACATCCTGGACCTTTGGTTAGCATATTCATTTATTATATGGTTGACTAAATCTCAAATCAAATTTTAGGGGAATACATGGGTGACAGAAAGATTTTAAACACAAAAACAGTCCCTCATATGCATTTCTGAAGTACAGAAAAAGAGCAGCATAGTTGCCGCTGTAGCATTTAAATTCTTATTCAACTACTAGTAATGTCTTTCGTCTTTTCCCAGTTAGGGGTCGCCACAGCAGAACTCCAGTCCACTAATGATTGGCAGTGGATTTTTATGGTGCTGAGTTGCCAGCCTGATGCCCAACCTTCAAAGAAAGAACACCCATTCACGCACACATGCACTTACCTGCATATCTTTAAACATCACTCGACCACGGGGAGGAATGAAGACTCCACACAAAAGGCGCTCCAGCCGACAACTGAACGGGAGAACCTCTTGCTGTGAGGCGACAACGCTAACCACTGCACCACCGTGGCCTACAAATTCTTATTCAACTACTCTAACTTTAAATTCATCTGAAAAACGTCAGAACATTATGTCACTTCACTTTTAAGATGAAGAGAAAATACAATTCTTCATCCTATTTTGCCATAATAATCTCCTTATTAAGGGAAACAGCAGAGAATGGTACTTTTTAAAGTTTCTCTCTCCTGATATTTATCTCAGATTAAGGCTTTAAAATTCACTTTATAGCAAGATCATTATTTATTTTTTTTTTGTATAGTGACCTCTGTCTTGTACAACTAATTAGTAAGATACTGTAAATGAGGGGAAACTGCTCCCAGTATTGTAGGTGAGGCCCATACCTGTGTATTAATCACTAATGTCTGTTGTTGAATCCTCTCTATAAGAGAGCAGATTTTCTCCTTGGGACTCTTCCCATGAGCTTTTCTCCTACCATTGTACATTCTCGTTTCTCAATCCATAATAACTGACCATTAGCAGCAATTATATAATTTATACTGGACAGAGTTTTCTGTGAACTTGCTTCTGGTATCTCTTCTAAATCAATCTTTTTACCTAAAGCAACAGCTTATTTTTCTATGAATACATCAGTATTGGGAGCTTTGGCTACTTTATTACTTTTGCTGTAAATATGCCTCTTAAAATTCTCCTAAGCTCTAACACATTTGGATTTAGAGAACTACAAATGCATACCAAGTGATCCTCTTTCTGATCCAATAATCAGTTTCCGATAATCAGATGTCAGTACACCTTTTCCATAATTATGTCTTTTTTTCTTACACATCACTACTGGTATTCCCTCACCCATCAGTGTTACTCCTGTTTTCCCTAAAGCTTGGTATTCTGTTGAATATCCTCACTGGAATCCTTTATCAGGCTAATATGTTAATTTCTATCCAGACATCTCCTGTCACATTACTATTTGCACACTACTCTTTATACATGTCAGTGCTCCCAATTTTTTCTGTCTGCACCTTTAAGGCTGCAGACATTCAATATCTGTAATGCAGCCATTCTAATAAATATTTTTTCATATCTAATACATGGCACTTCCTTCCATTTGCTTTTCCTTTTAACAGCTTACATTGGCATATTATTGTCTGACAAACAAGCCTCGTATAAAGCTTCAATTTAACAAAAGTCATACCAGTACAACACCCCCCATACCTAACTGACGCACTAAGCATGCACAGTAGTAAGCATTTTCAAATACACATTACACGCTTTCCAAGTTGGAGCATTTGTTCCGACTCCGTGATTGGTCACACAGGCATTACCTGAAATAAAAATCCAGTTGGCTACGGTAATACATGTTGTTTTGCCTATGCTTACTCAACAATCAACTTATGTTTTGTTTTTAGCCTTGTATCTGTGCTATTCCTCTCCCAAATAAAATGACATGCATTCATAGACTGTTACTAGGCTAATGACCTAGGAGAGGGGCTTTCAAAGCCTAGCCAAATTTTCCTGAAAGAATAATGATGTCCCATACCCGAATAGGACAGCAAGGGTCAGACAGTTATAAGCTACCCCTGTCCATGGCAGGCCCAGTGTAAATTTCCTATTCCCCATTCAATGGTCTAGGATGCACTTGAACTAGGTAATAGACGAACTCCACTTCACATGGATGGGAAACCTGTTCCATAGGAGACAATCTCAGAGACATATCTGTCTCTCCAGCAGGTTCTGTTTGGGTCAGACAAAGTTCAGGTACCTAGACCTTGTATTTATGGTACTCTTTGACTTACAAATATATAGGAGATTCCAAAGTATGGGGTTTGCGGATGCCTTGTAAGCCAGGCATAGATGATCCCTCAGCAATCTACAGGAGATTTGATTAGTGCCCCCCCCAAAAAAAAAAAAAAAAAAAGTAGAGGAAAACATTTCAAAGAGTACTTATACTTTACACAGTTCTGTACTCATTTCTCTGGATAGCAGCTAACAAACAAATATAAAAAGTATTAAATTCTTAAGATACTATCTAGTTGCAGCTGCTACTAGAGAGTGGTGCATCTTCTTAAATCTAAACATTTCACTACTTTTTACTTTTGTTTTTTTTAATTCTTTAGCCCATGTGCCATTGCCCCTTTAAGAGAAACACTGAGTGGTATTTATAGTCAGTGCTCTTACGCATAGAGAAAATTTGTACAGGCTAAGCCTAAGTGCAGATTCAACATAATTCATAGAGGCAAGCTGCGTTTAGGCACGGACAGTTTAGTTGGCTTAAGAAAAATGTATGCAAATTAGACACCAATGAGACATTGATAAGGTTGTCAAAAAGATTTAAGGCATTCCTCATTTAAATTAGGCCTTTTCTCGCACATCTGCAGTTCACAGTCACTTTTTATGTGCTTCTGCACCATATGCACATACCTTATAAAAAGTGAGGTCATACCTTTTGTATCTACTTTGCAAATGGTGAAGATGCTTGCTGTAGTTGCCATCCTGGCTATTTATCATTGTGAGCTTCCTGTCCCAGCCAAGCCAAAACCACAGGCACCCAAGTGCTGCTCAATGGCCAAGAAGACATGTAGAGGCAAAGACTGACATAATTTGCTGACCAAGAAATCCTTGATACATTTAGACAGGACAGGGATATTATAAGGGATTTAGCAAGTTTGTATGGTTCACATACAAGGGAGATGCTTGATATTCCTATACATGTGGACACCAAGGTATGCATAGCCCTCAGTAGACTTGGCAGAGGGACTTTCTAAAGACAAACTGGGGACATATTGGGTATTTCTCATGCTTCTGTCTTGAGAATACTTCAGCAGTTCTTCAACAAACTCTTGCACGTGTGGATCAGTACTGAGCCAGAACCATGGGTGCCTTCTGTGGAATGGCACATTTTCAACAGGTACCTGATGCAATAGTTTGCACCCATGTTGCCATTATGGTAATATTCTGGACCACTGGTGAAGCTTTACAAGAACAGGAAGGGCTACCACTCCATCAACTGATAGGTAGTATGCTCTGCATGGGGGTGCATCACCATTGTGTCAGCACAGCATCCTGGCAGAACCCATGATTCTCTTAGCTGGTACACAAGCTCACTCTACCACCCCTTCCTGTATATTAAAATACCCCACGGATATCTTTTTGGAACGTGCAAACTTTCAGAGTCATATTAACTTCTGTAAGTTTAAATGGGTAAATGTTTTGCTTAGTAATAAACCCCCTTCTTCTACTATGTCTTTTTTTCCTTTTGCAGATGATGCAGGCAACCCACCTGAACCCTGCTGATGAACCACTCCATAACACAAGAGGAGCTCTTGTGGAATGCTTCAACACTGCACTGTCCCAGACAGACATGGATGGTCATTGAGCAAGTGTTTGGTCGGCTGAAAGCCTGCTTCCATTGCCTGAATGAGTCTGTGGGGAGCCCTTCAGTATGACCTTGTTACTGCATGCAGGATGTTTACTGTATGTTGCATTCTGCACAAACACAATTATACAATTGTCTAGTACTCAACTGCCCCATGATGCCAGTGTTGCTCTGGCTATTGCTTCTTCACCCATTGAGGGCAGTGATGGTGGCCAGCCAATGGCAGTATCACGGGATCCCATGAGGCAGGCTCATGCATGGCACACAGCTGAGCAACCAAACAGGCAGCATCTGGTCCATCACTATGGACCATGACATTCAGACAGTGGTATTTTCATTTTAACATCACATATATTAAAACTGACACAGCATAGCCCCAAAGCTACCAGTGCATGCATGCTGCATGGCCTACTTTCACAGTACATTAGGCAGTTTCATTACTGTTTAAAAGAAAATAATTATGCACAATTAATTGATTTGTTGTACTGTTTTTTGTTTGCCACATCTTCACTCTGATGTTTAACTGTCCACTGTGACTAGTACTGTTAATGCTTAACTGCATAAGTGTAATGACTCCTTTAAGATTATGCTCAAAAAAATATTCAGATGCATTTTTGTAGCAGTCATAGATATGGGCTGTTCATTGTCTATCACATTTTCAGCTTGCATTACAAGTAGCAACAAAGAAATATGTATTGCTACATATGCAGGAGAAATCTGAATCTGTTGTTGTATGGTGTTTGCTCAGGTGAGACTGAACATCAGATTACTTAGTTCTTTCATCAAGATCAATCCGGTGTGTCATCAGAACATATTGAACAGGCTTCATTCTTGCTCTCCTGAGAGTTAAGTGGCAACAGTGCTAGTTTTACTGGCAGGATTTATCACATAAACAAAAGCATGGCCCTACTTGTTCATCCTCCTTGCAGAACCCACAGAATACTATTTGAAATAATACTTTGCAGAGCTAACTCATAAGCTCCCTCTCCTATTTTTTTCCTTCAGCATAGCATCATCAGTGTTTTACACATGTTGTATGCAGTTGTGTATTTATATTCATGGGGTCTGGAATGCAATTATATACCTAAGGTGTCATACACAGTGTTCCCTAATGATGGTGTATGTGATGGTCCCTAGTGGCAGTGAGCAAGTGCAGGCATGCGAGCTTGACACTAAGTTACTGTGGTGTCATGATCTGCTGGATGCAGGGGTGCTATCACACACTGACATGGCAGTGTGTGGAACAAATACCTTGACTGTGAAGTTCTATTACATGTTGCGGAACACTCATGAGTCCTGCCTGCCTTCCTTTTGTGTTATGTCACTTACAGCTGTTGTAGTACTTACCCCCCCACATTGCAGACACTCCCCAGTTCACAACCAGCTGTGATTCCTATGTCAGTCTGACAAGTCCTTACTTGTGTGCACATGGAGGTAGACATAAATGCTGTGTGCCACAAAACTGCACGAGGATCATCATAGCATTGTTCTTGACCTCCACCATTCTCATGTACTGAACGTATACCCTGCAGTACTCTAACCATCTTTGCCTGACTCACTGTAGCAGTGACTTGAGTCTGAACAATGTCACAACACATCTGCTGCTCAGCAACCAAGGCCCTGCATATCTCCAGAGCTAGCTGTGACACATACCTTTGCCTAGCACCAGCCTGCACACGTGTCACAACAGGTACCAATTCTGAAATGGTCTCAACTTCTTAATGTGATCTTGTCATTCACAACAGACTTGTTTTGAGCTGCATGGTGTCTCCTCCTCTTCAGTTTACAATGTTATAGTGCCATTATGCTGACTGTGTAAGCCTGCATCCCTCTTTGGGGAATTATTTAGCAGCTATGGGGTAGTAGGGTCCTGTCAATACACTTTGCAACTGTGTGCCACTGTCTTCAAGCTGTCTCATGAATATGAGAGGTGTGGCATTATTGTTGTCAGCCACTGTACTCTCAAGTTCAGTCTTTTGTGATGGCACAGTTGAAGTGTTTGGTTCTCTTGCTGGGTCTATGAAGGAATAAACAATAATATGTTGAGACCTCTACACATGAATACTTTTTGATTGTCTAACAGATGAGATGGCCATTTATCTTGCAAATAGTGTGAACTTTCTTGCATCCCTAACATAGATGATATATATATATATATATATAGATATATATATATATATATATATATATATATATATACATACATATATACATATATATATATATATATATATATATATATATACATACATATATATATATATATATATACACACACACACACATACATACATATATACATACCAGCATGAAGTACTGCCATCACATATGCACTAACCCTCTTCTATGCCACATTGTGGCTGCTGCAGTGGTTTGAAAGTACTGGTGTCCACACCTCCTGTGATGGCATTGCCATCTACATTGCAGTCATCCCCCATTACTGAGAGGAGGTATGGTCCTCACCAGTGCTGTTGTGAGTAATTGAATTCTGCTTAGCATTTGTCCTTACACATCCAATTAGATCTTTTATTTTTCCTACACTGTAAAAAACTGTAGCTCCTTCCCACTACAGCAATGATTGTCAGCCAGAACTTGATTCTAAGCCTCAGCATTTTCTGCCTACTTTGGTCCCCATTTCCCAAACAGTCATTTCACATTTGCCCTTGAGATAATGCAGCAAGATGTGGGTCTGTTCAAGCATAACATCTCTCCAATGTCTAGATCCCTGTTGCAGCAACACGTTGTAATCTGAAAGCATTGAATGAGGGTTGCAATTAAAATAGACTCTCACGACACCCACAATGAAGCATTTTTGTAGCAGACATTTCAAAAGTATATTACGTGTTATTTTAATTTTTCTTAGTTACTGTTTGCAACCAGCAATCATATATGTGGTGGTACCATAACCACGCTGATTTGCTTTATGATGCTGCCCTATTTCTCTCTAACTAGACTTTCCCATACCATACCAATGATTCCTAACATTGTAAAAAATCATATTTGACATACCTTACTGGTAAATACATGCTTTTGATAAAATGATCTTAGTCAACTGTATCAATCTTGGTGATTTTCTAACAATTTCCAACTATTAAATCTTTAAATAATTACTTTTAAATTTGTGCAAGTTAAGAAACACTGTGCACTGTTTAATATGGCAGACTTAAGCTTATTGTCAGACATTAAGGGCTGACTTACAAAGATTCTATGCAGAGGAAGCCCAGTCAAGCTGAGCTCTATGAACTGCACCACAGCATGTGTCTTATCCCTTTTACTAGTGGCTTTGGCTTCTTGTGGATGACTGCAGAAGGGTGCCAAGAGCAGGGAATTGAGTCAACTTACAGATCAAGCACAATAAACTATGCCATACCTTTTGAATATGTATGTTATTCAGACTTGCTACTACTTCATAAGGTGTCATACTGGGAATAAAATAGTATCAGAGAGTTACCTAAAATTGGACATAAAGTTAAAAAATTTTAGTAATGAACTGCTTTAACATCAAAAGTGACTGTATCATAAAAACACGTCACATTATTAACTTTAAAGTCAAGCTATCGTAACTGCTTTAGATAGTCACAAAAAAGCCAATCCAAAATATCTGCAGATATTACACTGTTGAAAGTTTCCATTCACATAACTACAGAAGCAAAAGCATGACAAAAATGTGGAAGAACACAGGACTTGTTCAGTTTAGTTAGTAAAGCAACCTTGACACTGGTATCAGTTCCCTAGGTACTACGCCCCCATATGGCTGCATGGCTTGGGTATATTGATGTGACACCTCACACCCTCTTATCTCATCCTGCACTTACATCCTTCACTGTCAATTTATAGGATGCCATATGTGAAAGCCGAAGGTCAAGCCCCAAGCATATCTAAAAGAAAGATAAAGTTCCTTTTCTACCTGCTGCAGGAGTCATACCTGCAGAAAACTGAACAGGCTGTGGCCAGCACAGAATGGAAAAAAGTCAGTACTGGTCAGGAGCTGGGAGATCACCTGACATCCCAGCAAAAGCAGAGGGCGAGTTCTATACTACATTTTTTTTTTCTGGAATGTATAAAGGGTGTTGTATATGTACAGTTATAGATAGGTAAAGTCAATGCAGGCATAAGAATGTACAGTGGACTGTACTGAATTTTTTACTTAAATATGCATATAGATTAAGAGTATGAAATTGCAGGAAATGCATAACTTTTTTTTAAAGTACACAAATAAAATGAAAAAATGCTGAATTAATTTCCAGCAGTTAGTACTAGGCAAAAATAAGGGCTTACTGTTTTACTGATGTACAAACTGCTCATTTTTACATGGGATGCAGCTCATTTCCAGAATACTTTTTCCATGTGCAAAATGTCTGACTGGAATAAGCCACCACACCTTGGGCAGAGTAGAGATAGGGAGAAAGCAGCTAGTGTACAACTTTCATACAGCTTCTTGCATACTGTAATGATCAATTAATTTTACCACCTACTAGGAATTGTATGCCTTACAAGTAGTTTAAAATGTATGAACTCAGGAAAACCCAAGTAGTGCACATTATACATCAGACTACAGTGGTCATGTATAGGTTCTTGTTAAAGTTAGCAGACTTCATGGAAATGTAACTCTGTCATTAACAGCAAAGTAGCAGTAGATAACGGTCAGCCACCCCTCCCCAGACACTCTGGTATCGCTTCATGTATCAAATCACATTAACAGAGTAAATCTTGCAATACTTTGTTATACCATAAATAAATAAATAACTAAGCAAGTAAGCAAGCTAGGAAATGAAATAGTGTAAGGGAATAAGCACAGCAGTCACTCCTGCCTACTGTACTTCTCAATTAAAGCATCCATCTTATCACATCTACTAGAAAAAAGTCGGTTAAAAATTTATGTTCCACAGCTGTAACACAGGTAAAGAACATTAGCCTGAAATGTGCATACAATAATTAAATAACCATAGATAACCATTGCACCACAGTGAATAGTAGTACCATTGCACCACAGTGAATAGTAGTACCATTTGGTAGCATTACTAAATGAATGTAATATGTAATAAAAATGCATGCAGTAAATTTGCCTAATAAATACTTAGTATGTACTGTCACACTGTCAAAATTCTGCAACAGCAACTGAGGAGTCCTTCTTGTCTCCATTTTTGTCTCTCTTATTTATTTTCTCTTTATTCACCCTTTTGTGTTCCCTTTTCCACAGGTCCAGAAATTCAAGGGGCAGCCCGGCCTCATACCTACCAGTTCAGAGACCGCTCATTATCTCCTCCTACCCAGCTGTGGATGTCTTCTCACAGTCACAGAGGTGCTTCCATTTTTGGGGGCAACCCAGTGCAAAGCAGCCTGGAAACTTGCAAATGGCACATGCTTCAGGACCTGGGTGAGTAGGCAGTGGTGAGATGCCTTTAACCCATTCAAGTCCTCCAGCAGCAGGTTAAAAACTCACTGAAATGGTTGGCTCTGTCCATTCAGCCACTGGAGACCTTCACACTCATGTCACTAGGTTCCTCCTCTGCAGAACCATCAGCCACTGAGAATAACCTATTCATACACTGCCTTCCTGTCCCCCTTTTACATCTGCCATATGTATGTTGTGTCGTCCACCAATGTCACCCCACCACAGTGTTACTGTCTTGTCAGCCTTTTATCTCAATTCTTTAATGCTTTTCTAAGCTTCTCTCTTACACCCTCTTCCCTTATATCTTCCCCAACATAATTTGAAAAATCCACAAACCAAGTCAAAAGCACAAAAACTAAATACAAACAGTAAGACCCAAATCCAGGAGCCAGTAGGGCAAAGCTAATCACAGTGGTGTAATCCAAGACACAATCATTTATACAGTCACTAAGAAATTACAGAGACCGTTTTGAACACCAGAAACACTTTATTCAGCTATAACAGCAAGCACTTTCATCTCTGTCAGTTCAGAGACTTTATCAAGATAAAAAGATAGCACAGGAGGCACACAATATATACACCTAACCCCAATTAACACCTCATGCAAGACAATTAAACCAGCGAGTCCTGCATTATTATTATTTTAAAAGTTTTTTACATCATCCCTGCAAAGTATGCAAGAAGAAAACGTCCAGTCAGCCCTCCTAATAAAGGCAAGTCCGATGGTAGTTTTTATAATTTGAAAAATAGTGGGCTCCTCCCCTATCAGAAACATAATACTCTCTTCTATCACTCCTCCAGCACAGCCCTCTAGATGTCTTCCTTTCTTGTGCACCTTGTCTTCTCTCTCTATTTATAGCCATTTTATCTTCACCTTCCATATTATAAAAACTGAGTCAGAATAACCACATAAAAACACTCCTGCTTTCAGTATATAGCACCTCATATCTCTTAAATTCACTTCTGTTTGCCTGCTCTGAGCTCCACTTTCCTTAACGGAGTGCAGTAACATAGTCAGGCTGCGCAAGCCTCTGCTCAGCTCTCAGTTCTGAAAATAGCCAAATACTTCAACTTACACTCAATTGGTTACATTCATAGCCAGATCAGTTTTAACTAATTTTAAGAACTTGCAGACAACCCTAAAATTTGTTGGAATATTTACTTTATTTTATTTTACATTTGTTTATAGGGAAAGTCTGACTGGGATAAGACCCATTTTCAGCATAGGCCTGGGGAGAAAAACTCCACATACAGAAATTATACAAAACGTATACAAGGAATTATACAAAAAAGATACAAGGCATACTGTACACCAGAAATTACATTATATGCTACTATAGCTGAAATTTGTATTTTACAATTATCTGATAAAATTCCTTATTGTAGTGTAGACATTTTAGTTTCTCAAAGTAAGCCGAGGAAGGGTTTGTAGGGGGGGAAACTGGACAGAAATTGATGAAGTTAGAGATTACCTAGACATGAGAGAGAGAGCACAGATTATGAGATGGTCAAGGAAGAAAACTAAAACCAGAACTATTAAAGCTAGTTAGCCTGGAGTAGTACAGGAGCAACGCCGGGTGTCATTAAGATACTTTTTTTGAATCTTTTGAACTGGTTGGTATTTGTGTTGGTTTTGATGCTGTGAGGAAGTGAATTCCACATTGCTGCTACATAATGAAAAAAATAAGAGTTCCCTGACATATTAGTGGATTTGGACACTTTTAGTAGAGATTTATTTGAGTGAAAGCTTCTGTTTGTGGTATGGGGCTGGAGAATATTTAGAAGGGCATTTTTTTTTCATGCTGATATACTAGTTTGTGTGCCTAGGTTAATTGGTTATATGAGTTCTAACCAGGAGAGTTTTTTTTAAGGAGTGGCAGTGGTGGGTATGATGTAGGGAGTTAGTTGCAAATTTAGCTATTTTATTGTAGCATGTTTCAAGTTTAATTAAATCTGTCTTTTTAAGGTTGGTGAGAATTGGCCACACATACAGAAGTGTTGATAGAAGATGGGGTCCAGCAATGGCAACCCTAGAGGTGTTAGTTAGATACTTTTTATTTCTGTAAAGATTACTCATTGTTTGTGAACTTTCTTGTTTGTGCTATATGTAGGTCAAATCTTAGGTTGTTATCTATTACTCCTAGCAGTTTTGTTTTTCGGCATTAATTTTAGTATTATTCCTAGATGTGATGTAAAAGGTGCTGGGGAGGGGGGAAGATTGTGTGGGTTGGATGATCATAAGTTTTGTTTTACTGGGGTTGAGTATGAGCTGATGGTTAGACAGACATAGCTCGGTATCTGAGAATGATTTTTGGGTTATATCATGGAGGTGTTGTGTTGCAGATTATCAGCAATGCATGCAAGTGTTGTGTTGTCTGCATTATGGATAGTTGAAGCCAGTGGGGTAGCACTATGGAGGACATTTGTAAAAATAGTGAAGAGCAGTGGCCCAAGAACTGAACCTTGATGTAGCCCTAGAGTGAAAGGAATGGGGGGGGGGGAATACAACATTAAAGTGATTTTACAGATTGTTGGTGGTCCTGTAGATAGCTTTGGAACTACTGAAGTGGAGAGGGGCTGAGATTCATTTTGGAGAGTGTATTTCACAGTTTAGGGTGGAAGAACATATCAAAGGCCTTGGACAAGCCTAGAAAGACTGCAGAGACTATTTTACCATTGTTTCTGAGTTGGTTGATGGTACTGGTGAAACTGAGGAGTGCAGTTGTGATACTATGATGGGCCTGAAGCCATGTTGACATGTTGTTAGCAGGTTGTTGAAGGTAAGATAATGAAATCAGTTGGGAGTGGATACATCTTTTTTAACAAATTACCTAGAACTAAATTACCCCAGAAGAGATCAGTTGCCATAGGACACAAGAGAGTCCATGCACATCCAGAAGGAAAGAAAATGTAGAACAAATAAGATGGATTTGGAGGGAGGGAGCAAATACTGCAACAGTAAGAAGAACATCTACTGTTTGGTAAGATTTTACATAACTGTACCATGTCCTTCTATACCACTGTTACAAGGTTTGTCATAGAAGGGAAAGAAAAAAGTTCAGGAAACAGAATGGGAGGGTTTCAGCAAAACCTGCTCTGGCCTTAGAAACCATATCCAACTTACAATGCTTAGTAAAGGTATTCATGAAAGACCAAGTAGCATCTTCAAGGAAGTAGTTACCAAAAGAGAACAGCCCTAGTGAAATGAGCTCTAGCAGAAGTAGACAGAGATTTGCCATGAAAAGAAAAACAAAAGGAAATGGCCTTAGATATCCAGGAGGAAATGGTTTGCTTAGAAACAGCCAAAGCCAAAGACCTGAGAAGAAAGGAAACAAAAAGCTGATCAGACTTGCAAATAATCCTAGTTTTATCCGAATAGTATGCGAGCTGTCTGTGCAGATCCAGTGTATGCAGGACCCTCTCACTAGCAGAGAAGGGAAAAGGAAGGGAGCTGTACTGACTGCTTCAGGGACAACTCGTTTACTAGCTTGGGCATAAAAGAAAGATTAGTATGAAGGGACACTCTGTCACTGTGAACAAATGGAGGAATGGCCATAAGGGTTAGGAGCTCAGAAACCCTCTTGAACACAAGAGCAAGCCACCAACAACAGTCTTCTAGGTACAATGTTGCAAAGAAGCAGAATCTGCAAGCTCAAAAGGAGTTAGAGTCAATCTTATCAAAACAAAATTAAAGGTCCCAAGAAGGAGGAATAGGTTTTCTTGGGAGGCCGAATATGCAGGACACCTTGTCAAAGGAGGAGTCAATGGCAGACTAGCAGAAATGGCTGACAAATCTTTGACAGAACAATAAGCCAAGCCAGACTGGAGCAACTCACAAATAAGAGAGGACCAGAGGAACTCCCACTGAAAAAGGGTCCTGGTTACGAGCATGGCACCAGACTGAAAATCTTTTCCATTTGGACATATAAGATTTTCTGGTGGAGGGTTTCCTCGTCTCCTGTAAAACCCTCAACATGTCCACAGAAAACAGGTGCATGCAGAGTGGATAAGTGGAGATGGATGACAGACCCCATGTACTTTGTAAGGAGATCCAGCTGGTGAGGTAAGTTGTGATGATTGTCCCTGACCAGATGCATTAAGAGGGGAAACCAGTGCTGTCTCTGCCAAACCTGAGTCACTACCAAGATGTTTTGGGGAGTTCAGCTGAACCGTCTGCAGGACTTCTGGAAGTAGAGGAAGAGGAGGGAAAGCATAAAGAAAGGGCATCATCTTCCATGCCAAATGGCATGGCACTCTGTAACAGGAGAGGAAGCTGAGGAAGCTGCCTGGTCAGAGGGGAGATAAAAATGATCTACCCAAGAATACTCCACTGATGGACAATGTCCAAAAACATGTCTGTTAAGCATACATTAGTGAGCCTGTGTTTTGGACCTAGTCAAAGAGTATGCTACTAGACTGCACTCTGAAGGAATATATATATACTGTCTGAAGAATTAACTGATAACTGAGAAGCACTTCCCAAGCCAGAAGTGTCACCCTGCAAAGAAGGTAAGATTTCATGTTCACCTGCTTGTTGACATACCACACTACTGTAGTGTTGTATGTGTACACTTTCAAGGGGCCTGGATAGAACATGGGATGAAAAGTCTAAAGGGCCAGAATCAGAGCTCTCACCTCTTTGATGTTTATATGGTCTGACTTCCGATGGAGATGCCAAAGACCCCGAATCTTCAGGTGACTAAGAGAAGCCCCCCCCCCCCCCCAGGCCATATCTGAGGCATAGGTGAACAGCTCTTGAGAAGGGACTGGAGGCTGGAAGGGCCATCCTTGGTCAAGAGGGAACTGTCAAATCCACCACTCAAATTCTTTCTTGAGACAGGGATGAACAGGTACACTGAAATTCAGAGGGTGTCAGTGATGCAGCCAAACTCACTTGAGGTACCACTGAGGCTTCCATATATGCATTCTGGCAAGAAGCATTGGAATAGAAGAGGTCATGAATCCCAGGGTTAAAAGAAACTCCATGGCTGGCATGGCAGTCAGAGGAAGAAGAGAATGAAGGAAAGATGTCAAAGGCAACACCTTTGGAGGTGGAAGAGAGGCCAGCATTGGCACCATCTGAATCCTGCATCCCAAATACACATTATCTGGAGAAGGAGTCAGGATGGACTTTAAAAAGTTGGCAGTAAACCCCAGACTGAAGAAGAGAGATAGTGAACTGCAGATCCTGTAACAACTGACTGGGAGAAGGCACCTGAAACAACAGGTCATCTAGATAAGGAAAAAATCTGAACCCCTTCTGCACCTACAGAACACAATCACAGGATCTAGGCATTTTGTGAATACCCTTGGGGCAGTAGAGAGGCCAAAGAGCAAAACAGAGAACTAAAAATGAGAGGAAGACACAGAGAAAAGTAAAAACTTCATGAAGAGAGGGTGAATGGGGACATGAGGGCATACATCTTTCAGATCCAAAGACACTAGAAAAGCCTGGGGCGATAAAAGAGGAAACAGAGTTTTGAAGAGTAACCATCCAAAAAGAAAGGATCTTGAAAAAGGTGTTGAGCCGGGAGAGATCAAAAATAGCTCTCCAAGTGTCCTCCTTTGAAGGAACCAGGAACATGCTGGAATAAATCCCCCTTCCCATTTGGAGGTTGGGGGGGGCAGGCTGAATGGCTCCTTGGTTCAACGGGGACCCAAGAACCGCTGGGAAATGAGGAAGATGCTCTAGAGAAGGTTGAAGAATTCCTGAAAAAGGAGGGAGAGATTTCCATACCATGAAGTAACCCTGACTGATGATAGAAAGAATCCAAGACTCTGAAGTGATGTGATAATTTGGAAGAGAAAGGCACAGCCAATGGGACAAAGCAGCCTGGTCTACAAGCAGGGCAGCAAATTGTCAAAGAGAATCAGGCTTATCAGATAAAGGAGGCTTGGGCCACAGAACTCTGAGAAGCCTTAGCAGAGTGGGCCCACCTCCCACCCATCCTGCCCTTACAGGCCTGGTGGGGTTGCCTGCAAACAAAAGCTGACCTACAAGGATAATTCCTCTGGAACTTAGGGACAAGAGAGACACAAATATGTTTAAGATCTTGAAAGGATTTGCCTTTCTCTTGAAGAGGCAAACATGTCAGCAGCAGTCCCAAAATGATGTACATTATCTAAAGGAAAATCCAACAATTTGGCTTTAATGTCTTTAGGTACAGACTGGAGACAAAACCAAGAATAACACCTCATAATGGACCCAATAGTCACAGCCCTAGAAGAGGTATCAGCAGCATCATAGCTACACTTAAGGTGGGGATCCACTTGATGAGAAGCAGAACCTAAAAAAAGAGAAGCCAGAGGATTTGCCATCAGAATCAGGAAGGGCAGAGATAACCTGACAAGCCTGAGCAATCAAGGCCAGAGCATACTTGGTTATGTGGTTCTGGTAATTTATTGCCCTAAAGGCCAAAGTAGAAGCAGTGTAAACTTTGCCAATCCTCTCCATTGCCCTACTATCCTTATCAGAAGGCAAAGGTTCAGAAGGGTTGTCAGAAGACACTGACACCACAGCAGGATCAGCAAAAACGACATTTAAATAAAAATAGACAATCCTCAGGAACCTTAAACTTATCAGGTTTCTTAGGAGCAGGAGGCTGAGAATCAGGAGACTTGGAAGCAGCAATGAAAGTGTCTAACATGGCAGCCAACACAGGAGGAACTGCAGACTGTTTAGGAGTATCCACCTGAAGCAACTCATAATATTTTCTCTGAATATCAGACACTTGAGAAGAATCTCACTGAAAGAATTCCATCATCCTAGCAATTGTGTCCCCAAAGGACAATTCCTCAAAAGGAGACTCAGGGCCATAAGAAAAAGGTAAAGGCATCTATGAATAACAGGAGAAAGACCCCTCCTGCAGCATTCACAGGTCCATTTATAATATATTCCACTTACTAGCCACAGCACCAAAGAAATACTTGTACCAGTCATCCAAGCATATTAATGCTATTTCAGAAGTAAAGGAACACAGACAAAAGTTGCTGACAGTGCAATAGTACTGTAGCAGTACTGATCTTACAAGCAACTTTGTTGAGTGGATGCAGTTTCTAAAGTGGTTCTATTCTGTCAGAGCTAATACGGCAAGTTAGAATTAAGGTGTGAATCATACCAAAATTACTGATGACACTCAAAACTAGGCTGCCAAGAACAAAGGAATTGTGAATCAATATGCAGCTTTTAGCACACTGACCACTGCACTGTATGTATTCATCTGCAAAACAGTTTATAGTAACAATGGGGGTAGAAATTAGAAAATGCATAAGCCATGTGAGGATGACTTCTAGTTGTACTTATACAAACTGTAAATGTCTTCCAACAACCAAAGCAAATGTAGGCATAAAACTGCAAAGCAAGATGTGTAATTGTTTCTAAACATGAATGCTATTTCCAAAATACAGTTACATGTTTATATACAATAAATATAAATGTATAACTAGCCTGCTTATATGCCTACTGTGCAATAGTTTCTTACAGCAACACCAGTTATCTGCTCTGTGCTTCACAAAGTGTTGAAAAGGCTATCCACACTATCAAGTTCACAGGCGATTCTACCCGATCATGTTATGAGAGCAGAAATGTGAACCACAAGGTAAGCATTTTGGGTTGGGAGCCAAGTGTGCTGCATTAATTGTATGTTCAGACTCTTATTACAGATCACAGGCACTTGCATCTTCAGGAATGATGTCATTTATTACAATGGCACTTAGTCTCTGCAACATTTTTCAAAATACTGGGGTGGAGAGTAGTTAAGGTAATCAAATGAAATGATTATTGGGCAGAATGCAATTCCCAGAATGATTTCAATCCAAAGATATTATTAAAATACTGGTATGAGAAAGACCAAAAGCTAAAACTACTCAAGACAGACATAACAAGGATATTCATTGAATCAGCACTAACCATTACCTCGTTAATGAGAGGTTATACACTAATAAATTCAGCAGATAGGAATCCATACACTTGACACACATGCAGAACTAAACCAGTCAATTAACTTCACAGTAAATCCAGCAAGCCATAAAATGTTGCCATGCTACCCACTGTTCACTCTGTTCAGTCACATACTAACCTAAAAAAAGCTCCATGAAAAACTGTCAGCATGCCTTGACAGCCATATTCCATGCACAAGTCATGCGTAAAGCCAAATGTTGCACAACAGTAGCACATCATTCTCATCAATCAAGCTCTTCACATTACCACAGTGAATTTAGCTATTAGCAGAAAGGCGGAAGAGTTATGCACGTTAGGAAAATAGAACATTCTAAAAGGGACCAAAGTGAAACAATAGTTGGTGTTTATTCATCTACCTACTTACTATTTATTCAGTGGGTAAGGGCACTTGTCTTTTGACCCTTTTCAGATGCAACCAAAGCTCAAAAAGCATAAAATATGTCACAGTCTTTCAAATCAACATTACATATAGCAAAATTCAGAGCATAAAGAAAAGATTAAATACAGATAGGGTAATATTAAAAGATCCAGTCAGAGTGCAATGAGAAAAAAATATATATATATATATATATATATAGATATATATAGATATACACAGACACACACACACACACACACACACACACACACATATATACTCATACATACACACATATAGGTTCATAGATTTATTTTACAAGGCTAACTGCCCTTCTAGGCCATTTTAAGCATAGCCAATTACCCAATGTGATAATCAAACCCTACACCTTGTTTAAGGTAAAAACCTTAACCATTATGCCAAATATCCCCAAGATTATATCACCCCAGATGAGACTTGAACCCACAATCCCTGGCTTAGGAGGCCAATGCCTTATCCATTAGACAACTGGGGGCCTGATTTTATTTTATATATATATATATATATATATATATATATATATGTGTGTGTGTGTATATATATATATATATATATATATATATATATATATATATTATACACACACACGATATAAAAAGTTTACACACCCATGTTAAAATTCCAGGTTTTCGTGATATAAAAAAATGAGACCACAATAAATAATTTCATAACTTTTCCCACCTTTAATGTGACCTTTAACCTGTACAATTCAATTGAAAAACAAACTGTTAGGGAAAAAATATAAAAAATTTACAATACGCTGGTTGCATTAAGTGTGCACACCCCCTAAACTAATACTTTGTTGCAAGTGCACACCCTTAAACTAATACTTTGTTGAAGCACCTTTTGATTGAATTACAGCTTTCAGTCTTCTTGGGTAGGAGCTTTCAGTCTTCTTGGGTAGGAGTCTATCAGCACGGCACATCTAAGACTTAGCAATATTTGCCGACTCTTCCTTACAAAAGCACTCCAAATCTGTCAGATTGCAAGGGCATCTCTTATTCATAGTCCTCTTCAGGTCACCCCACAGATTTTCTATTGGATTTAGGTCTGAGCTCTGGCTGGGCCATTGATGTGGATGTATATGCTTGGGGGCATGGTCATGGTGAAAGGTGAAATTCCTCTTCATCTTCAACTTTCTAGCAGATGCCGGATGATTTTGGGCCAAAAGTGACTGGTATTTGGAACTGTTCATAATTCCCTCCACCTTGACTAATGCCCCAGTTCCAGCTGAAGAAAAGCAACCCTAAAGCATGATACTGCCACCACCATGCTTCACTGTGGGGATGGTGTTCCTGTGGGGATGGTGTTCCTTTGGTGATGTAAAGTGTTGTTTTTGCACCAAATGTATCTTTTGGAATTGTGGCCAAAAAGTTCAACCTTGGTCTCATCAGACCATAACATATTTTCCCACATGCTTTTGGGAGACTTGATGGATTGTTTTGCAAATTTTAGGCTGGCCTAGATGTTTTTCTGTGTAAGAAAAAGGCTTCCATCTTGCAACCCTACCTCATGGCCCAAACATATGGAGAATACAGGAGATTGTTGTCACATGTAGTACACAACCAGTACTTGCCAGAAATTCCTGCAGCTCCTTCAGTGTTGCTGTAGGTCTCTTGGCAACCTCCCTGACCAGTTTTCATCTCGTCTTTTCATCAATTTTGGAGGAACGTCCAGTTCTTTGCAACGTCACTGTTGTCCCATAGTTACTCCACTTTTTGATGACTGTCTTCACTGGGTTCCATGTATGTCCAATGCTGTGGAAATTTTTTTGTACCCTTCTCCTGACTGATACCTTTCAACAATGAGATTCCTTTGATGTTTTGTAAGCTCTCTGCAAACCATGGCTTTTGCTGCAGCAGGCAACTGAGTAAATGTCAGGAAAATCCTACTAGGACAGCTGAACTTTATTTGGGGTTAATCAGAATCTCTAATTGCTGGCAGGTATGTATCCAAGAAGACCGAGTGCTGTAATTAAATCAAAAGGTGCTTCAACAAAAGTATTAGTTTAAGGGTATGCACACTTAGCAACCAGCGTATTGTACATTTTTTAATTTTTACCCCAACAGATTTGTTTGTTTTTCAATTGAATTGTGCAGGTTATAAAAGTCACATTAAAGGTGGTAAAAGTTTTGAAATGATTTATTGTGGTCTCATTTTTTTATATCACAAAAACCTGGCATTTTAACAGGGGTGTCTATTATTCACAATATGGGATGGTAAGTTACCCAACAAAACAAGACTGGAATGCAGGAATACCAAAGAAACAAACAAACGTAGGCAGAAAACAATTTAATATATCACAGCAAAGCTTATGGGTGAAACCCTTCTTCAATACTAATTCTCAATCATTAAAAAGCAGCTTGCTTTAAATAGGAGCAAAAACAGTCACATGATAGCAGCCAAAATCACATGACCGACAAACACAATATAATATAACATATATACAAAATGCAAAAATATTTAAAATATTTAAAATAGCTTAGTGATCTGAATTTGAATAGCAGTTTTGCTTGTTGTTAGTTGCACATGTATCCTTGATGAATATGGATACTGTAGTCATAAGGACTGCTCGTGTTCTTTAACCTCACTCTTCAAGGAAAACAGGCTTTAGGCTAACCTCAGTAGAATTTATCATCAAGGGAACCCACAATGCTCTGCAAGTCTTAAAATCCATTCATATTCTCATTAATATCTAAAACATTCCCAAGAGGTACTGTGATAACACCCTTCCTCCGAGGGGCAGAGCAGGACTTGTACAGCTACAATCTTCTCCTTAGATAGCCACTCTTGTTTTACTTCTGATTGTCAAACACCTAAGCCACTAATCAAACTTTCAAAGTTTGATCCTATTCCTGGTTTCTCCATCTTGCAAGATTGTTGTGAATGAATGGAACATGTAAAGACAGGAGATTCTGCAAAGACATGTGTTTTAATATGCTTGAAAAGTGCATGTATTCTCAACCTACAACTTAATGGAGAAATCAAAGTCCTAAGAAACCCAATAAAAAAGGGCAACTTGTCATACGAGTTAAAAAAAAAAAAAAAAACAGAACTAATTTTTATCCTACACAACCAGATAGTACAAAGAGTTTGATTCTCATGCAAGTAAACTTCTTGAAGTTGAAATTGGCACAGGACTAATTAAGGAGCATTACAGTCTACACTGACAGATTGTCCAATCTCATACAAAGGAGGCTGTTATAAAAAACTAATTTAACATTTCATAGCTTGTTTTCACTGCATTTGGACACAAAGGGCCATTTTTTAAAATGCAGATTGTGAATTTGTGGAATATACCAAAGATCCCAAGTATCTAAAAAGCTTTGAAACTGATCTAAATATTCAGAATATGTAATTCCTACCAATAGTTTATCCCATAATCCGGCTAGTGATGGAGAACTAAATCTAATTTTAGCAACAAAACACAGACCAGCAAATTACAAGGGTCTTCACTCTATAGGTAAGTCCAAGAAATCCAATAAAGCAAAGAAACTGAGACCAGGCTTCCACTTTCCAAAAACATTTTTAATTATAGTCAGACCGACACACACACAAGCGCTTTCACAGTTAGCTTCTTTAGGTGAATAAAGTGCAATTACAAAAATACCTGTTATATAGCAAGAAGTTAAAATCACATGACTGACAGTAATTAGTCTTAAAGTAACCTCCTCATTTCATGAAATAGCCTTTTCAATAAAATGCATGTGCAAAACTTCAAATGTATAAATGTAAATATGCACATGAAGTGAAAAATTTCATGTAAAAATATATATAAGAAATTTTTAACATAAACATAACATTTCATATACATCTAACTAAAAATCATACTTTAAAATCATCTACGTAGGGGTTGTGCCTTAAGTAATAGTCTGATGGGGATATGGTCATTGAGACCATGTCCCACATCTGCCCTAAATCTAATAATCCACTCCGCTTCAAGTGTTTCAGTTCTTGTTCTAATGTCACCTCCCCTCCTATTTTCAAAACATCTACCTATTGTTAAAAGCTTAAAATTATGATGTAAGCCCATGTCTTTGACATGTTTTGCTAATGCATTATGTGCACTTTGTTTCTTAATATGATACAAGTGCTCTCTAATCCTAAATTTAAATTGCCTATCCATTTTCCCTACATAGAATTTATGACACACTTGACAGATAGCTAAAGATACTAAATGTGAGCTATCACATGTTGCAGATGTCCTAAAATAAAATATCTCACCTGTATCTGGGTGCACAAAATCAGTCTCTTCTAAAATATACCTGCAATATTGACAGTTTCTACAAGCCTTAGTCTCTTCTGTATGTTGTACCTTGGTATCATCTCTGGTGGCACATAGCCTTCTCATTAAAGATTTCTTGTTTTTAAAAGTGAACTGTGGTCTAGTATCCAGATGTCTGCTAACTTGTTCATCTATCATTAGAATGTCCCAGAACCCATTGAATATACCTGTATATGCTCTGATGTTCCTGGAGTAGCTTAAACACATCCTTAATTTATGGGGAGTACGTTTCTTAATACTTTGTTCACTTGTTGTGAGGTGAACATTTTCTGAAAAGAAAGGTTTAGCCCTACCCTCCCTAAGTTTAACTACCTCACTTATGTTCCTTTGTACAAAATTGGTTTCATACTCTCTCTGTATAAACTCTTCTTCTACATTCCCCACTTGCCTTATAAATTCTTCATCCTGTACATTAAGTCTTGATAATCTAAAAGTCTGACTTTGAACTACAGTTTTAAATATAAAATTAGGATGCATGCTTTCTCAACTAAGCATGCTATTAACATAACATTCTTTTCTATAAAGTTTGGTACGGAGCTTATGATCTCGGCCCCTAAAAATCGAGACATCCAAAAAAATTAATCTCTGCAAAAGACCAATTCATAGTAAACTTTAAATATGAGGTAGCCTAATTAATAAAATGTTGAAATTCCCTCAACAATTCAGCCGACCCTCTCCAAATAAGGAAAAGGTCATCCACAAATCTATGAAAAAACACAATATTATGTCTATATGGACCTTGAGCTAAATTTCTGGCCTCCCATTCTGCCAGGACTGCATTAGCAGAAGTGTTAGCGCATGAGGTACCCCATTGCTACCCCATTGTGTTGCCAGTAGATCTCTTCTCTAAATAAAAATACATTATTTTCTAGTACTATATTGAGTAGTTTCCTAATTAGTTCCACTTTATTTACATCAAAATTTAAGCCTTCTAGCTGTCTAATAATACTATCTATGCCTGCTCCATTTGGTATCACTGTAAAAAGTGACACCGCATCTAGAGTAACCAATAAATATTCAGGAGAAATTTGTCCTCCATTGGTTTCTTTATATAGGTCTCTTACAAACTGCTCAGTACCTTTTAAAATATGCTTGGAGCTATCTATAAGACAGCGTAGACTTTTCTCCAAATAGATAGAGGTAGATTCCGTGCACCAATTTCTACCTGCTACTATTGGTCGCATTGGTGGCTTCACAAAACTTTTGTGAAGTTTAGGTAGTCCTTGTATGATGGGTAGTGTAGGTTTCATGATGTTAAAATATTTAAATAGTTCATCATCTATTCCTTGAGTTCTCTTTAGCTCATATAATTCATTCTCTAATTTCTTAATCATTTTAGTAACATAATGCAAAGCAATACTGCTATAAAAATTGCTGTCATTCAACATATTAATCATGCCTTTGTCATAGTCATCCTTATTCATGACTACAATCTGTCCTGCCTTGTCTGCTGGTCTAATCATAATTTCAGAATTTTTTTGTAAATCACATAGCGCTTGATATTCACTCTTGGTTAAGTTGTACTTATTGCTGGGACATTTCCTTCCCTTTTGTGAGTGATACACTTTATATGCCTCATCTATACACATATTTTCGAATGCATGCACCAAGGAATTCAGCTTTGGAACAAACAGGCTAGGTTTTCTAAATACATTAACATTGCTAGATATATTCACATCATTATTATACATAGTTTTTAACATTAAATTTCGTGTGAATTGTTTGATGTCAAAAACGACATCCGTAATATCAGAGTCTGAAGTCGGAATACATGATAATCCCTTGTTTAAAACATTAAATTCATTCGCTGTTAATACATGTGACGATAAATTACAACTAACTTTTTACGTTCATAAAAGCCTTCTTTATGGTGTAAGGACTCACCGCACTTGCATCGTGCTTCCTCTTCCCCCTGGTGATACTCCTTCCTCTCTGTGAGTCTCTGTGCTGAACACCCCTTCCTCGGCTCGTCAATCTCTGCCTGGTGGGGAGTGGAAAAGTCAAACTGAGTGGTTCAGGTGCTGAGCGAAAAGATGGAAACTGATCTAAATATTCAGAACATATAATTCCTACCAACAGTTTATCCCATAATCTGGCTCGTGATGGAGAACTAAATCTAGTTTTAGTTGTGCTTCTGCATTTGTCTAGATAACACGTGACCTGCTAACTGCTAGAAAACTATTCTATGCTAGAGTAGTACCGTATTATGCAAAACACAACCTTTCATGATGAAGGGCCTAATAAACTAAACAAAGCTCACCTCTCAACCATGTAAAAACAGAGTATAACAAGGCATTCAATTCAGTATACATGAAAACTTTCCATAATTAATGATCCTTCTAACACCTAAACACATCATTAGATCACTTTTAAAAGTATGCCCAAAAACAGAATTATACTCCAGCACAGGATACAAATAATTTGACAACAGCTGTAAAGGAGTGTTTGAAAGCATTAAACTAATTTTTAAAATCAACTCAGCAATGTATAATGCCTTATTTACTTTGAACCTAAAACTGTTAATTTGATACCTAGAACCTTCTAGTCATATACCTTCTTCAAGGTGGAATTACACATGAACATGAGAAGCTCAGGTTTAGATGGTCCAAAGAACACTACATCACTCATCACAATTTATAATTAATCCTCTATCACTGTACCATTTTCATCAACTATCTAGCTGACTTGTCAGAAACATGCAATCATTTCTACTTGCCCCAATCTTGATATAAAAGTCTTACACAATGGAATAAATGAAAACATAGTTAAACAAAACTGGGTCCAGTAATGATCCCTATGGAACTCTAGATGACATACAAGACAAGTTAGAATAGCTTCCCTAGACCTAATCCATCTAGCATATGTGCACCTGCCAACATTTAACCCATTAAAGAATAAAAGGTTTTATATCCAGCTTCAAAGATTCAATAATTACATAAGGAGGAAAGTTGTCAGAAGTCTTTGAGAAATCCAGATATAAAACAAGTCTATCTTAAGTTGTTCTTTGCTACTAATTTTCAAACTTCTTTAACAGGCTATAATCCTTAAGATTTGCTTTCCAAAAAAAAAAAAAAAATGCTTCCACAACTAATGTTTCGATATTTTGATCTACCAATAGTAATCCAGTTGGTAAACATTCATGGACAAAAATAGCATTTCCAACCCCAAAGGTATTAGTTCTTAAACTAAACTAAAAATATGGTATCCGAATACCATCACATAGCCAACTGTAATGTCAGGTCTCACATAAACATACTAATCTTCCGTGTAAGACTAGATTAGTCTTGCATGGAAGCGCCAGTGTAAGATTATGACGGCAGCGCACCATGCATATTAATGAAGGCACACTGCCTCAACTCTAAAGCTTACACGGATCGTGGACAAGTTTAGGGGGCATGTCGGACTGCTGAGCAGTCCAAATATCCACACCCCTGCAATGAAGAAATGCCGCAACTTCACATTTAAATGAGCGGGTCCACTCATATGTGTACAATATAACACTACACTCCTCCATATGTTCAACAACTAACAGAATAAAAAATAAAAATAATTTTTATCTTCTGATATAGCTGCGTGTAGTTGCACGAGTTTGTCCATTGCTTAGCTACAGTTACAGCAGCTTAGACACCAGAAGAGGATAACAAGAAAAATATATGCAAATTAAGCAACATAGCGATAGTGTAGTGGTTAGAGCTTCCGCACAAAGAGGAGGCATTCCCGGTTTGAGTCCCACTACTGCGTGTTTCATTTTCTGTGGGAAATCTGTATACAAAAACATTTCCTGACACTTTTTTATGTATAAGTTTTGTAAAAAGCATCGAAATGTTAAATTTAGTAGTGCATCAATTATATATATGAAGGTGAAATGTTTATGCATTCTGAGGCATGACTACCTTATTTTAAGCAATATAAAGCACTGCTAACCATGTTACCAGTATTGAGCATATTTAAATACATTTGCGCGTAGCTGCGCAATGCTAAGGAGGAGTAACACAGGTTCACCGCACGTTACTGCCGATTACCTTCGCGCAACTCCGTACCAACCAGTGCAATGTCGGGCAAAGTCGTGCAAAGTCGGGTAAACACGCTCACACCTGCTTTACTGTTCCTTAACCAGTCAGTTCTGCCCAGCAGGAAAATAAAAAGCAGTGACAGGGCTCGAACTCAGGATACTGTGCACTATAGTCACAGTACTTAACCACTAAGCCACGATAGCATTTCACAAACATGCACTTTCTACAGAGACATATCTATCAAAGGGATTTTAAACATTGCCAATATCAGCTAAGCAGGCGTGCCCACAGCTGTGCTTTTTCAAAACTGGCCAATCACAAATAAGTGCGGGAAATTAGGCATATTTAATCTCCACAGGTGGGAATACTTGCTATAACTGGTTGTAGCTTCCTTCTGCAGTCAGCATGGCTGGTGTAGGGGAGGGCACTCGGTTTAGAGCACAACGCTGGGGCATCCAGGAGTCCAAAATTATGGTTTGGCTCCTCGTCCACAAACATGAGCAAAGACTCCTACCAGGGTACCCAACATAAAACGGAGGCCTGGAACAGTCTTGCCCGTGATTTCCCCAGTGCCACTGGTGTTCCTTGGACTAGTGAGCAGGTCAGGCACCATTATTCTGACCTAAAGCTGGGTAGGGGGGATGAACTGGACCGGTGGATCCAGGAATCCCGTAGGATGCCTAATGCTCCAGTACTGAGTAAGTAGCCATTGTATTAAGTAGTTAAGAATTGCCATGTTTGTCTATACTATGGATAGGTATGTCTCAATATCACTGCATTTACTTCACAGCTTCAGGTGAGCAGGCTATGAATCTGCAAGCCCATGAAGATAGGCTGCAAAGGCTGCGTCATGAGGCAGGTAGTCATTATTCTGCATGTACTGTTATATAAAATAAATGAGAGAGCCTTCAAAAAGTGTTTTAACCCAATAAATAAAGGTGTAATAATCCTTTAATAAATGTATAATTCCTGGAGTGCGTCTGTGTCATTTTCTTTGATATGTTGTTGTACTGTTGCATTCTACAAATAGTAGTGTTGTATTAAGCAGTGTCAACCCACACTTGGGTAGGCCCATATAACGTGGATGAAGGGAATGCCAGTAGCTTTTATGCATATTTACAGCCCGCAACTGTTGGTTCATGCCCAGCATGTACAGGTTAATCTGGCACATGAGTAGCTTTGTATTGTGTTCCCCAGAAATGTCAGTGTGCTTCCAGAAAAGTAGGGAGCTGTTAACATATAAATGATACTTTCACCTGAACATATCTAGATAATTATATGAAAGTAGAGCTGTCAGTGTACAATCTTAGCAGTATGGTGTGTGAGCAATTCTCAGAATATGTTGCAGTAACATCTGCATCCTGGACAGACAGTTTATATGTAAGATACAGCTCATGTATATAATGATCTAGCAAAATCCAATTGCACAATATAAGGACATTGGGTAGTGTAATAATACATGTAAGGGACATATAACTGCAGTTAACAGGAATGTAGTGAAAACTAGAAGGATATACAAGTTGTTAATTGAGCTATCTTTTTCCACCCTACTGTATGTGCATAAAAAATGCAATTCCACACCTCAATAGGTATGTCTAATCTCAAAACATTTGTTGGGACATATGTCCGATTGGTTTATAAATATTTGCATTTATTTCTATGCATGTGCCCTGTTAAAATATCACAATATTGGTGGCCTGTTGCCATCAATTAAACCTGCATGCTGTTGTAATGTCCACTATTGTTCTATATCTACACGTGTTATGCTTGCTTTTCAACTGTTGAAAATATGGTGTGTTGGGTTAATGGGAATACGTCTGCATGCTGTTATACTAATTGGGAATGCTGTTGACTGTTAATAACCCATATCTTTATTAAACTCTCCAAAACATAGTTCATATGGGAATGCCGGTCCCAGCAGACCCACCTGTCCCACCTCAGCTGGCAATGGCACCTGGCACCAGCAGATCCGGTGCCCAGCCTGGGACTTCCTCCTGTGTTGGCCCTGTACCACCTTCAGATGGAAGCGCTGCAGGGGTTGGGGCTTGGCCCACCAGTGCAAGCATGGGCGGAGAGGCACCTATCACCCTTCGTATGGTCTGGGCTGTGGTGCATAGAGAGATTGAACGTTCTGTTGCAGAATCTCTATGCCAGCTTCAGGCCCGATTGGCGCAACTCACAGGTCAGCCTGCAGCTCCTAGATGGCCCCCAGCACAGCCACCTTCTGCGCCGTGAAGGTGCAGTGGGGACTGCCCATGGGTAGGGACCTCAGTCCCACTGTTTCCAGAAGTTAGGAATTATTCCTAGTTTATATAGTAAATATAGTAAAAATGGCACCAACATTTTGACATCCTGACTTCTGGTTCTGAGGAAGACTGTATGTTGACAGTTGAAAGCGCTTAACCAGTGGATGTTTATATTTTTATACAATAAAAGAAGTATTTTGTTCGAGCTGTGTTGGAAGTTCTAGTCATTTTGTTCAGTACCTCCCCAAATATACCTACTTCCCCTACCCCCACATTCCAATCTCACCTGAAAAAAAAAAGGGCAATCTGTTCCCCAAAAAAAAAATATGCCCCATACATAGCTGCCCATTTTGCACACATGTCCACTGGACACATGAAATGTTGTTTAATTGGCATTACAACATACTTTGTTGTCCTCACCCCTCTCTCAGCGGTTGAAGGGTTCATATCTACCTCCAAATTTATTGCATATGCACAGCTGTTGAAGAAATGGGCAGCTATGGACCTTCCCTGAACCTGTCCTGCACATCCCGAGCTATTTTCCATACTGTCTTTCCCTCTTTGTGCCCCTTTTTCACCACTTTCTCCCCATTTTTCTTTTCTTTCAAGAATTTAGCATGGGGGTGAGCGGGAGTAAGCATGATTAAGCAGTAGTGAGCGGGTTTGCGCTTGTTTGAGCTTGGCTAAGCAATGCAAGGCATTGCGCAAACCTGCTCACAACTGCTTAAAAGTGCCTTAGCCACTCTGTATGCGAGGGCCCTTGTTCTGCTCAGGAACAAAATGAAACACCTCTGTAAGTCTCGAACCCCAGACCTTGCACACACTACACAACATGACGTACCACTAAGCCACGGTAGATATACATTACGTTGGTGCTTAAATAATTATATCATGCATCAGAATGAGTGAATGTAAAGGAAAATTAGGAAAACCATACCACACAACTTGTTCTGTGGATGCTGACCAACAGTTGTTGCGGGATTACATGAGAAGCAGCCATTCTAGCAGGAAAAAGTTATGTCTTACCATAATGTTCCATCTGTATTGCTGATCCTCGTTCAGTCATTATGCATGGGTATCGTTTCCGACCTCAGAACGGAGCCAGCCATATTCCAAGCTCGCTTCAGCTTCAAACTTTCAAGCTAAACTCTTACCCACAATCCCCCTCTCCCTGTTACCTCAGATTGAGTTTGCAAGTCAAAGAAGGTAGAGGCTACCTCTGGTCAAATAACCTAAGAGAGCCAGATGGCAAGATCCACTAGAAACCACAGGAGGGGGAAGGAGAGAGGGTTGTAATGACTGAACAAGGATCAACAATACAGATGGAACGTTATGGTAAGACAACTTCTTTACCTGATATTGTTAATCCTTGTTCATTCCTTACGCATGGGACATAGTCCCCAGCTACTTCTATTCCTGGGAGGCTCACATAGAAGGCCATTCCTGAGCACCATAGAACTGAAAGATGCTCTTCCCCTGGAGGCCAAATCCAATTTGTAATGACTGAAGGTATGAGGTGTAGCCCAAGTTGCAGCTGCACAGATGTCATGTAAAGAAGCTCTGGCATGGAAGGCAGCAGAAGTTGCCACCAACCTCGTTGAATGAGCTTTCATGGTAGTAGGCAATGAGATATTGCATTGTGTATATACAAAGGTCACACAGTCCTTCAACCATCTAGCTAATGTGACCTTAGCAACAGCAGATCCAAATCTAGGTCCAGAAAAGGCCAAAAATAACTGATCAGATTTTCGAAAGGACCTAGTCCTGTTTAAGTAAAAATGGATTTGCCTGAGGATATCTAGGGTATGTAGGCAATACTCTCCTCTGTTTGAATGATTGTGAAAGAAAACTGGCAATTCAATGGTTTGATTAATGGACATTTCAGAGATCAGTTTTGGCAGAAATTATGGATTAGTTCTCAGAGACACTCCATCTCTATGAAAAAGCAAGCATGGACTCTTGATACATAAAGCTTGAAGGTCAGAAATACATCTGGCAGAAGTACTGGCAACCAAAAACAAGGTTTTCCATGACAAATGCTTGAGGTTGCAAGAAGAGGCTGGTTCGAAAGGTGGCATTGTCAGAGCTTGTAGAACTAATGATAAATCCCATGGTTTAATAGGTTCCCTAAAAGGTGGCTTCAGATGATTCACACCTTTTATGAAGGTCTTCCAAAATTTGTGGGACATAAGAGAGGAATCTTGGACACCCTCATGAAAATTGCAGCCAAATGAACTCTAATGGTAGAGGCCGACAGACCCGATTGAAAAAGGTCAGCCAGATAGTCTAGTATTATCGACACTGGTGCTGAGAAGGGATCTACTTGTTTATCTTTCAGCCAACAGGTAAATCTTTTCCACTTGCTCAGATAAGTAATTCTAGTGGAAGACTTATGAGATGCAATGAGAATGTCACGCACTGGTAAAGAAAGATCATTCTGCCTGGCAATCAAGGGAATTGGAGTAGCCAAGCCATGAGCTTCAGGCTGTTCAAGTTGGGATGGATCAGGTTCTGTGGATGTGAGATCAACTCTGGGGTTGGATGGAGAATCCATTGTCGATCTAGTAGGTGAGGCCAAAGAAAGGGGAACCAAATCTGTCGAGGCCAATATAGTGCTATGAGGATCACCTTGCTCTTCAACCGATGGGCTTTCTTCAGAAACTGGGGAATGAGGGGAAAGGGTGGGAATGCAGAAAGAAGACCCGAAGGCCAACCGTGGACTAGAATGCCCCTGGGTGACTGTCCCAGAGGGGGAAGCAGGGCGAAGTAGTTGCTGCATTTGTAGTTGGTTGGGGATGCAAAGAGGTCACAGCAAGGACGGCACCAGTGGTGGAAGATCTCCGCCACTATCAAGGGATTCGGGGACCACTCGTGAGGTTGAAGAATGCACCAGCTGAGTCTGCCTGCTATTACGTTGGAACTCCTGGGAATGTGTGTTGCTAGAAGAAAACGGTTGGTAGCCATCGCCCATTGCCATATCCTCATGGCCTCTCAACAAAGGGGGTAAGATTTGGTTCCACCTTGCTTGTTGATGTACCAGACCACCGCAATGTTGTCTGATTGAACCGCAATTGTCCCAGATGGCAGCAGGGGATGGAATTCTTGCAACGCCAGAAGCACTGCCCTCAGCTCTAGAACATTTATATGCAGATGGGCCTCCAGTTCGGACCAAGTGCCTTGGACTGAATGTCTCTGACATAGCCCCCCCCACCCCATCAGGTAGGCGTCCGTGGTCACTGTGGCCTTGGGTTGTTGGGGGGAGAAGGGGTGAGACCATTGTGACAGATTGTGTGTCATCCACCAATTTAAATCCTGTGTGCACCTGTGGGTTACTCGAATCATGGCCGAAAGAGGATGCTGAAAGGGATACCACTGGATGAGCAGTAGCCATTGTAGAAAACTTCTGTGAAACCTGGCCAGGGGGACAATGGTGATGGAGGCTGCCATGGAACCCAACAGCTGTAGAACCGAGTGAGTCATGGATTTCTCCCTTGAAAGGATTGGAATCAGTTGTTGCTTTATCCTTAAAATTCTATGCTCTGAAATAGCAGCTCTGCAGTTCTTCATGTTCAAGATAACCCCTATGAATTCTATTGACTGAGATGGGGTGACATTGGATTTTTGCCAGTTTATGGTTATGCCTAGCCTTTGTGCAGTGAGGAGAGAATATGCCAAGGCTTCTTCCAGTAGATGTCTGGTGGGGGTGAAAATGAGACAGTCGTCTAGATATGGAAACACCTGGAATCCTTGAAGTTGCAAGTGAGCTGTGACAACTGCCATGCACTGTGTAAACACTCTGGGGGCTGTAGAGAGTCCGAAGGGCAGTACTCTGAACTGGTAGTGACCGACTCCCACACGGAAGCGCAGAAATCTTCTTGATGGCCTGTCCACTTTTATGTGGTAGTACACATCTTGAAGATCGAGCACATCCAATAGTCTTTTTCCAAAAGCGGGAGGATAGACTGTATTGTGACTATCCAGAATTTTTGTACTCTGACAAACTTGTTCAATACACTGAGATCCAAAATTGGTCTCCAGTCCCCGGTTTTCTTTGGCATCAAAAATAGCCTTGAGTAGAATCCGGATCCTATCTGGTCTGGAGGGACTATTTGGATGACTCTCTTTCTTAGCAGCTTTTCTATCTCTAGTGCTGCTTCTTCCTTTTGACTGTGTGGAACGTTGGGATGTTTTTTTGAAGGGACAGGACAAAGATTGAAGGGGATATGATAACCTCTGGTTATAATCCTTTGTACCAAAGAATCAGTGGTGATAGTTAGCCAGGCAGAAGGGTACAAGGAGAAAACGTCCCCCAACTACCTCCAGAGGAAAGGAGTTGGGCTGCTCTTCAGGAGCGCTGGTAGGATTGGCCAGGGAAAGAATCCCTGGAACCCTGTTTACGCAGACCCCCTCTGCCCCGAAAGGAGCATCTTCCCTGTGAGTTTCCGCCTATGTCTCTAGGGTAGAACTCGGCCTGTGTGTCATGAAAAGGACCCTGAGATTTCTTGAACCATATCTTCCCACTCGTTTGGTTTTGGGAGAAAGCACGTTGAGGGGAAGAATAACGGACACCTACGGCAAAAAGGGTCTTACCGTCCTGTTCACATCTGGCCAGTCTGCTTTTAACTTTGGGTCCACACAACAAGGAGGCCTCAATGGGAGCGTTAAGAAAGGAAGCCTTAAAGGGTTCCGCGAAATTGCACAAGCACATCCAGGCGTGTCATCTCAAGACCGAAGCTGAACCCACTGCTCTAGCTGCTCCTTCTGATGCATGAGATATCAGTCACATAGAGGAGTTAGATATTGACTCAGTGGTGGCCAGCTGAGAGGCCACTTTGTCATGGACCTCATCAGACACGGCCCCAGCCAAGGTTTCAGAGAGCTCAGAAATCAGATCCCGTTGAAGCCTGGTAAAGTGTGCCATATAATTCAGGGACCTGATAGTAAAGGACGCTGATGCAAAGGTGCACTTCCCTATCCTGTCCAGGGCCCGAGACTCTTTGTTAGGTGGATGGACAGTCTGGCTTTCTTCTTCTGCCAGATCCAGGAAGACCTTTTGACCAATGGGGATCCATAGTAGGAGGGGACAAAATCTTATCTGGCCTTCAGGGAATAGCTTGGACGGTGTCAGGAGCCTTCCAAGCACACTGCACGATAAGCCGGACAAGTTCATCGGCAAGTGGGAGTAACCCAGGAAGTAGGGGGCTGTGTGCGAAAGGCCTGCAGGAAGACAGATTCCTCAGAGGTCAGATTAGAGGACTGCCAGTCACCGCTCTGTTTCAGGATTTGAAGGATATCACCAAAGGATACCTCAGAGGGTGACAGAGGGGATCCTTCCCCCTCATCAAAATCTGTGTCTTCAGTGAGGGACTCCTCTGTAGAGTCCATGTGCTTCCTCTTACACAAATGTTTCTGGTGGACTTCCTCAGCAGGAGAAGCTGGGAAAGACAGTGGAAAAAGGGTTTCCTGTGGGAATATGTCCTGAGGCCCTTGCACCCAGTGTCCACTCAGTGCGACTTTTGAAACCAGTGTACCAGAGGAGGGCGGAGGGATAGACAGTCCAGTATCACCAGCAGCAGCGAAAGACTTCTCCATCAGATGGAAGGCTGGTCCACCTGAAGAGGAGTGAATGTCTAGAACAGGGGTCACCCCTCCCCTAAGTGGCTCAGCCTGCCAGCCCAGAGTCCCTGGATGGCTGTGGAGCAGCAAACTATGCATGTCACAACTGACATCCTGAGTCATAGCAAAACTTTCCTGCCACAAAGGCAACAGCGGTTCCTTAGTGAGATCCATAAAGGGAACCGCACAAGGGGAAGACTGTGCTATATCCATGGACTTCAAAGGCAATGAAGGAGGAGAATAAGAAGGGGTCTTTGGAGACGGGTGATCACCTCCCAAGGAAGGATAGTTCCTGGGGAGTGGGATACCTCTGGCCAAGAGCACCTGATCCACAAGACGCAACACATCGTGTTCAGAAAGGCTTCTAGTGGACCTCACGGAGACTGAGGGAGAAACAGGCCTGTCCACAGAAGAGGCAAATTCGGTGCCCATCTCACCTGTCCGCACTGAGAACAATGGTGCTGTGAGAGACTGGGCTACGGGTGTCGGCACTGAAGAAGTCATCGGTGCCAAGGTCATGGTCTGCACCGACACAGGGATCGGTGCCAAAGTGGTTGTCGGTACCAAAGCTGGAACCGACAAAACTGGAGTCAACAACAAAGGCATCGGTTCTGAGTAAGTTGTCAGAGCCGATGTGGTCAAGGTCTGTGCCGAATGAACGGTCGGTGCTGATACACAGTGGTAATAGTCTGAACAGAGGAGCCCCTCTGTGCCGATATAGAGAAGGCTGCAGGAGTGGACGGAGCTGAGATTACTAATGGAGCCGAAGGTCTAGGCACCGAAAGCACTGGGGCTGACTGAGTGAGCTCCGGAGCTGAAACTTTAGCCTTTTTGAAGTTTATGTTGGTGGGAGTCCCCAGCCAGGGACGAAGGCAAAGATTTAGCCTTGTTAGGAACATCCAAGATTTTCTTATGGGCTCTAGGATGGGTTGAGACCTCCGACCCAGAAATAGCCTCTGAAAAGGGAGATTTAAGAAGTCTCTTCAGCAACAGCTTGTTTTTCCTTTCCAACAAAGTCCTATTTGAAACGTTTTCACAGATAGTACAGGGCGGGTCAACAGATAAGTGGGACGCCCCCAAACAATAAACACACAAAGAGTGTGCATCAGAAGTAGGTAGTTTGTGTCCACAATCAGAACACCGTTTAAACCCTGGACTACCTTTCTTATCTGCTATGATAGCAAATTAGATAGCAGAAGAGGGTACAAGCAATGTCACAAAAGAATACCCGAAGGTATGAGAAAAAGGGAAAGATTACCAATGATGGTAAGGGGAATATACCTCACGGTAAAAGGTAGAGAAAAGAGAAGAAAAACCTGAAGAAAATATAGTCGCTAGATGCGATAGGGTAAGAGACAATGAAATAGAAACTTTTCTGACAGAAAAGTAATATAAATGACTAATAAACAACAAATAACTGTACTTAGCTCAAGAGAAGCAGCTTGACATGACCGAATGGCAATGTGGCAAACAAAATTTGAGGTAACAGGGAGAGGGGGATTGTGGGTAAGAGTTTAGCTCGAGAGTTTGAAGCTGACACGACCTTGGAATATGGCCGGCTCGGTTCCGAGGTCGGAACCGATACCCATGCGTAAGGAATGAACGAGGATTAACAGTATCAGATATAATGTTACACCATCACCTTACAACCCCACACAGTATCACAGCAGGACAAACACTGGCATATCTGTTTAGGGCAGAGCCATACCTCTCAACTGTCCCTAATTTTCAGGGGCGTCCCTGATTTTGACCCAAATTTAGCTCTGTCCCTCTGAATCCCTCCTAAAACTACTGACTTTGGGCAGAAAGGTGGTGAATTACACTTCATGAATAATGACAATAATTAAGAGTTATACACTTCTTTTACTTCAGAAAAGGTGTATTAATTCATATGCTCTGATTCTCTCAATGTTTCAAGTTAATAGCACTAATATTTTAAAAGTGTCCCCGATTGCCCCTGATTTTTTCCTGACTTTTCCCTGATTCTGTTCAAATTTGTCCCTGGTTGGTTGAGAGGTCTGGGAGAGGCAGAAACACAGAGGCATATTAGCCTTTCTGCTGTTACACACTGTGCAAACAGCTTTGGAAGGAGTTTTGGAAACATACCCTTATGTAGGAATAAAACACTAAAATACAAATGGATGTAGCCATGTACTGGTAGCAACCAACTGTAAGAATGCCATTGCTCTATTGGTGAAAAGACCTGTGTGGTACACAGACAAAAAATAATAGGCTATTCTCTGGCTATCATGTGGAAAGGTCCACAGTTGGGAGTTAAGGAGACAGTCTACATTCCTTGATAAAGTAACATGTACACAGCAACCCTGTAAGTCCAGCAAGATAAAATGCACACAATACTACTTACGCTCTCTGTGCTTCTGCAAACCTATCCAAATGTAGAATTTACCTGTGTGTGCAGGGTCTACCAAGGATGTAGGTAAGCATACTCACAGTACTGACATGTGTCCAGTTTTTCTGAGCAGCTCATGCTAATGTCAACACTAAAAAAAAATCACCAAATGTTTAGAACTGTGTAAATGAATATTCACAGTATAGCAGTTCACAAACAATTCTTGTGCCAAATGAATACATCTCTATAACTAGCTTTGTATGGCAGTTAACTGTAACAGTTGAAAAGAAAGTACATCTTTCCATGTATCTTGGGGTAGCATTTTGAGGGGTGAGTATATTTTTACACTGACAAGTGGGTACTGGAAGCAGCAACATTAGGTCTGAGTACAAAATGTAAATCTCTGGCTACACCCCTGGCTTCTGATACAAGAACTCTTCATACCTTCTGTTTCAAACAATGATGTCCACACCAAACAAGGATGATCTCCATCTTGGAAAGCTGAAAGGGCCATGCCTACATGAGTCAGCAATTTATAGTACTGGGTTGCTATGACAGTGATTACTTCAATTACTACACAGCAGGCTGAATGCAATTAGCAAATGGTGGGCACTAATTGGTGCAGAGGCCATCACATGCTCATGGGCAATTCCTACAAAAGCAGGCTGCAATCTATGCCAACAAAATCAATCACTCTATTGCAGAGACTGACAGAGAGAGAGAGAGAGAGAAAAAATAAATATTACCAAATTATACAAAGGAAAGGTATGTGACACATATGTATTTACTGACATGTAGTAGAAGTTATTGAAGAATAGTCTACATAATGTGAAACATTCATATGTGGCAGCAGTACTTCCTTCTGCACAAATGTTCTGCTTAACTACTGCTATGGACAATCCTGTGTGTACCTGTGGGCAGTGGGACATACCTGTGAAATGTGTAGCTCAGCATTAAATGTCAAAGATCTGATCCATGATATCTGTGTTCTGTACAGTAGTGTGGCCAATGGCTGTTGGGGAGGATTAGCGCTGACATTATATAAACATGGGTGTGACAGAACAACACATGCATGATAGTCATATTAAAGTGTAGCTTAGCATTGGCAAGTGCTGTAGCAGTCTAGTATGCTTATCTAGCATCTGTTGCCATATATACCCCCCCAATGTTAGTCTGTGTTCATATGTGACACCTGTCTGTGTTGCAGCAAGGCCCAACAATTCAGCTGTGAGGTCCAGGGACTTACAACAGTGTGGACCACGTGTGTGTATGACACACACATACAGAGAAATATATATGTGTCATATATATTCACATTGGTATATTTGCATAGAGCAGGGGACATATTGCAACGGTTTGCGAAGGGGGTATACATATGTTGGTAAAGGTTAGTATGCGCATATTTGTATGTAGGTTTTAGTGTGTGACAAACAAGACAGCATATAGTGCTGGTATATGACATGTGGTGGTTAAACACAGTGGGTGGTTCGTTCAGTTTGCAATGTTGAAGCCAGTAAGGCCTGCTAAAGCTACCTGGGCTGTGAACACCTTCAATGCATTTATCCCAAGACTGTGCGATGTTATTACATTACTGTACACCTTACATTCTTTGTATAATGGATATTCTCACTATGAAAGGTGAATTGTATGTATATATATATATATATATATATATATATATATATATATATACACACACATATACATATATGTAGACAAATGAATGTGTATATGTATACACACACACATTATATATATATATATATATATATATATATATATATATATATATATATATATATATACACACACACACACACACACACACACACACACATATATATACATATACACATATACCAATACACACATACATCTACTTGTTGCAACAGATTCTCTGTACTGTTGACCGACTGTGATGGTCAATATGTTTGTGAATAAGTCAAAGATATGCATCTGTGGGATAGCTTACTGGGGAACTGTTTATTTTATGGTATTCCGGGTCCTTGTTTGATCCTAGCAAAAGCTGTGTATTCTGTTGCTAGGCAGAACAAGTGCTATTGCATACAGTGTGATTATGTCCCTTGGTTTTAACTAGGGTGTGTCATTGGATGCTAAAGCACTACATCTATGATTATTGATTGGTACCGATCCTGAAAGCAAATCCTGTGTGTACTGTACTACTAAATGAAGCTCTGGGCCTGTACAGCAAAGTACGGTGCATGTCCACATTGCTTGCATCTACTGTTTCGTGTGGTCCCTGTATTCATCACAGATTACATTTCTCAAGATTAAGGTTGTGTAAGTACTGACACACAGTACTGTATAGTGCACACTGAAAGCTTATCTGGGTTGTCATACCTTTGTGTCCTGTAATTATGTCTGACGTGTGTGTGGGCATGTCTGTAACATGTCCTTTGACATATGTGTGGTAATACATATAACTGTGTATCTAGCAACATTCATAGTGTACTACAGCAGTATGTGACCTATATTCCCAATTGTGCACATATTTTGGCCAAGGGTTTAGCATTAATAAGTTGTGTGGTATAATATTAATACATTTACTGGACCTTACACTGACTGTGATGGATGATATATTTCTTTACACATCAGCTCGATTTATATCTGCTGTGGCTATGTGGCGCATTGTGCTGCATACAGTGTGCCAGGTACTCTTTCATAGTCTTATATAGTGATTTTATTTTGTTGCTGTGCAGAACATGGTTCATTGGATAGAGAGTGAGCAAGGCACTTTCAAGCAGTTGTGGGGTGAGCAGTGATAAGTGGCAGTTACAGTGTTTCACTCTCGGTTAGCTTATAGGTTGCTTAACTTTCATAAGCTGTGCTTACCCTTCTGAAAACCCACTTGCAACTGCTGAAATGTGCCTTATTCCGTCTGTAGCCCCTGACCTTTGTTTTGGCTAGTAACAAAATAAAAAGCATTTACTAAGAAAAAACCCACAACCATTCACATCACAGCATAAGTGATTTGCGACCAAGCCATCTCAGATATACATATCATTTATGTATTCACAAACATAACATCCAGTACAAATCATACAACATTACAGAAAATGTACTCCAACATGCAGATGTATGTGTGTGAGTAATTATTGTAATCTGTGCTCAGGTACAACATATTGTATTATGTATATATATATATATATATATATATATATATATATATATATAGCAGGTCAGTGATATCTGTACTGTATAATGTTAAATGTGCCATATGACTTGCTCAGACATATTTTTGTATTTATGTCTTCCAGGGATCATAGCCCACCACAGGAACCCAACCTACAGTAGGGCTGAAAATGAAATCATCACTAGCATTATGATTCAGCACTACCATTTACTCTTTTCACGAACCAACCAGGACCAGCAGGAGCGTACTGCAATGTGGCAAGATCTTGTCAGCAGGGTCAATGAGGTAGGCCTGCATAATCGCACATATGAGCAGGTACGCTACCACTGCAGTGATCTTCTCTGACATGTCCGTCAGCGTACCGCTGCTGTGTGTACGGAACAGCTTGCAACAGGGGGTGGTGTTAGCATCCATCCCCCCCTCACCAGAGTGGAGAAGCTGCTCATGAGCCTGGTGGCACCTGCCCAACAACAACAGCATCAGACATACACCACGGAGGTTGGAGCCACCCAGCAAGCACACACATGGAGCATGCAGGTAACATGGCATATCTGTAGACTACTGTTATCTGTATTGGTAGATCATGCATATGTGAGATGTGGAGTGTGTCATTCAAAGATGTGGAGCCTGTTGTTGTGCAATACTGATCATTTGGAACATAATCTGTAACCCTGTGAATGTAAATGGTTGTGCTGTAAGTCTGAAAACACACAGTAGCAATGCCACAGTTGTGGCCACTGACAAACCGTCTCATCTCTATGTAGGTACCTCTGGGGTGACGTCAAGGCAGCGGACAGATGCTGCTGAGTGTGTTCTACATTTATTATTGGAAATAAAAAGTGCATGTCATAGTTAAGGTGTAGGCCATGTACACATGTAACACACCTACCCATAATGCATGCTGTGCATGTTTGGTGAAAGAGCACGCACATCTCACTAATGTGATTAGCAGCCTCAAACACATGCAATACCCAGACCATCTCAAACAAATGTGGCTAGACTGCAGTGACCATTGGATAGGCACAGTTGATACTCTATATCCACATAACATACACATCTATGTCATACACAGAGCATTTTAACATGCTACACATAAAGGATTCCCAAACCCTCTGTAAAGACACACTCCAGTATCCAAAATCTCATCCACACATTACACAGAATATACCTGAGGGGTAGAGGCCTATCCTGGGGCATTTAAACAGTCTGCAACACACTACACATCCATGTCAGGGAATGCTCCTTATTGGCCTCCTTACAAAATCACGTAACAACTGGTTGTGAAATGGTGAATTTAGCCAAGGTAGTACAGTTCCGGCACAGCATGATTTGTGCTGGTTTGTGAAACATTTGTAGTCTTGAGTGACCTGATGCCTCATGATGATGGCCTATGGTACTATACCCATCCAGTTATTGTAACCACAGTACTACACATAGCTGTCATTTCTGCAAACCATAATGATGTATGTGCATACATATGCACCTCTAAACAGTATGCATACCAATCACCACTTGCACAACAGGTTCATAGGTTGGTACTAGGCTATCAGCCCTAAGGCCTATGCAAGCCTAGCCATAACAATTCCCTGGAAATTTTTTCCCACAATATTTACTTCTCTGGGCCCCTGTCTAGCAGGGCGACTGACATGATCCCCGGGGTGAATTTCCTATCTCCCATCCAATCATCAAGGTTCCTTTTGAAGAGGGCCAATGAGGCGCTCTGCTTGACATGACACATATGTCTTGTGATGCTATTGAGTGGCTAGATCATATGACACATATTGGGTATGCGTAGTGTTTAAATATGCAGTTGTGTTTTAGCATGCCATGTCATGGATGAGACTGGCATGTCCACAATATGATCTACACTCACCATATGTACCGTACATTGGGTATGTGGCCAAATGGTATTCTATCAGTTATCCATGCAACACTGATGATGTTATGTGAATACTCATCATGCATGTGTTAAAAACGTGTCCACAATTAACACTTGTCCACAATTATTTGCTAAAGACACAGAGGCTGTAATCAGCATTGGATACCTATCTGGCACACAGATACACATCCAACAATGGTATGTACACCTGTGAATTATGGTGCTCAGTATATCACAGGGTTATGAATACCTGCACAGCAATGTTGTGTCCATGTATGCATTGTGTTCCAGGGGGAGGGCCATCACCTAATAACAAAACACATGCATCAAAGCCATGTATACTGTTAGTAACAAGGATCGACTACACTTGCACTGCATGCTGTTGAGCAACACATGTCCTGCATGCTGACAAGTGTGATATGACTGTTTTGCTTGTGATACTGTACTCCACCATCACCTGTTTTTGTGTATGTTCTGTGATTGCTGGTGTTGTGTGTGTCTGCTTTTGGGAGGAGTGTAGTTTTGTATGTGTGCATGTGGTCTGAAGTCATGTTCAGGTCTTAAAGTGCGTTTCCTGTTTTCCTCTCACAGGTGGTGAGGTGGGGCTGGTTCAGTACAGCAGGGAACCTGATGTCACTGAGACAGACAGTGATCATGAGGATATGTGTGTTGAGGCACAAGCAGGTTTGTCAGGGTCTGTTGCTGGGCCACCAATTAACAGTACACAAGTCTCCACCCCATCTATGCACACAGTCATACTGCCTGTACATCCATCATCACCATTGCCCTTAGCTGAGGGACAGTGTACAGTTGGCACTGGCCAGGACAGTGTGGTATTTATGGCACATGTATCAGGACACAGCAGCCACAGCCAGATGTCTGGAACAGTGACACATAGACAGATGCTCAGGGGTTCTTGTCAGAGCACTGCTGGTCATCATGCCCCTGGCAGACGTGCCACACCTGTTTCTACCACACGCATGTTCCAGGCTGTCATGGAGGCACAGACACAAATGGAGCGGTGCATCAGACAGGGGCTAAGGGCACAGAGGGCTCATTACAACTCTGTAAATGACAGTATCCATGACCTAGCAGGTGCCATATGTAACTACACTGAGGTCATTGATAGACGTTGGGGTGAGACATTGGATGTCCTCCACAATGTCATGTCCATGTGTCAGGACAGTGTGGGACGGATGAGACATCGATGTGGACGTATGCCAGCAACATCACCAGCTGGAGGTCGCCGTGATGTCCAGCAAGTCACAACCGCTCCCGTAGTGCCAGTACCAGCCCCAGCAATGTTGGGGGGGGGCTGTCCATAGACCATCCTAGTAGACCACGTGCACGTGGCTCTGGCCAGTCCCAGCAGGGACCTGGATCCAGTGGACATTTGTCAACCTCTGAGGATAGTACCCAATCTAGATTAGTACCAGATACTGTCTGTAGCACCCCTGCCAGGCACAGGTTCTGTATCCATGGCCAGAGACGGTGATCTGTAAAGCCTGCCAGGTACAGTCTGTAGCTGTCTCACAAATCCCCACATATGGCAGCCACATGGTGGAACTGTGTGCATGCAGACACACACACATAAACCAAGGACAAACGCATACCTGCCCACATGACATCAACAGTGGCTCATAACAGTACTCATGGCCCTCTCACACACACACACACACACACACACACGTTGATTGTATGGCCCAGTGTAGGCCTCTGGCAAACCAACACACCCCGTGCATATGATGAAACCTGTGCCACCTCCTGTCATCTGTAACACTGATGCAGGAACAGGCTAACATGGTGATGATGCACAGGGTGACTTTAATAAAGTATAGCAATGGTTGAATGTGTAGCATGTTGTCAGCAGTAAAGTGTAATGATATCCTTGAAGATGTAGCTGAGCAGGCATGATGCATTAAAGTTGTAATTAGCAATGTTGCAGCTGTAATTAGCAATGTTGCATTGTTTTCACCAGTGTTTATTCCAATTGTGTTTTGTTTGCCCATGTGCAACGTAGCTGATGTGTGTAGTTGCATCAGCATGCGTTATACAGTGGACAGTAAGTGTGGGGTGTGTGCAACACAGGTTTGCAGGTGTCCATTTGTGAACATGGTGGAGGTGCACTGTCTGCATGTACATGCATACTGGACACATGGGCAGGGTGACATGCCCTGTATTGGCCAGTGTTAACACTCCATAGTTTCTATTGGTGGCCAGTATGCATTGTACTACACACATTTTGGAACTTGAGTATGCATGTGTGTGTATAACACGGGTTGACACTGTGCTATGGGTGATGCTGTTGTTGCTATCTGTCATTGGTTTGCATTACTAAGGTTAACACTGTCCCAGCTGCATAATCCTTTAGTAATGCACACTGTTCACCTACAAGGTTGCATGGACCGTGCTATCACAAACACAAGAAATACTCACTTATACAGTAAAAGTGCATTAGTCTCATGGACCCCTGCCATAAACTAAATATATAATAGAATGTGTGAAGTTGTACCAAAAAAGAGTTACATACCAAGAAGGGATAACCTCTCTGGTCAGTATCATTGGGAAAATACAAGCCCTCATTAATCATACAAGGCAAGCTTCAAAATACAAATTGGCAACGATTCCAAAGACAACACTAAAGCTTTCTTTAGTGTTGTTTATAATCTAGAGGGGAAATCTCAGTTCGGGTCAGAGTTAATGTAAATGGTCACAAAGTACACTTATCTGAATGACTTACCAATATCTTGTCAGACAGTTTGAATTCAGATTTCACCACCTTGTCGTTACACAAGGGCCACATTTCTAGACCTGAAGAATGTAAAACCTGATGATTCACAGACACTCTAGTTAAAACATCTCTTTACCAAAGTCCAAACCACAGTGGCAATGGTATTTGACAGTGTCCCTGGCTGTGTCATACACAAGCAGACATATGAAGTAGCCACTCACCTAAACACTCTGTTCAGATGCAGCCTCTATACAGGTTACATACTTGTGGAATGACGCACAGTAATGGTGTTCACAGTCCACAAGGGTTGAGCTACAACTTCTTCTTCTCCTTTCGGATGCTTCCATTAGGGGTCGCCACAGTAGATCATCTGTTTCCATTTCTTCCTGCCCTCTGCATCTTGCGCTGTCACACCATCCACCTGCATGTCCTCTCTCACCACATCCATAAACCTCATCTTAGGCATTCCTCTTTTCCTGTTACCTGGCAGCTTCATCCTTAGCATCTTTTTCTCAATATACTCTGCATCCCTCCTCAGCAAATGTACAAACCAACATAATCCTGCCTGTCTGGCTTGGTCTACTAACCTTCAAACCTGGGCTGACCCTCTAATATACCTATTCAAAATCCTGTCCACCCTCGTCACACCCAGTGCAAATGTTAACATAAATTGATTAAGGGTAGATCTACAACCGATACTGGAAACTATCACCCTATAAGCCAGGCAAATATTATCTGGAAGGCTATGGAGCACAGCATTATGGAACTCATTAACAGAGACATTATGAACCTGCAAACACTGCACCATACCTACTTAGGTTCTCTATAGGCCAGATCATGGCTCCTACACCTAGTAGACTTCAAGCCAGTTAATAAGGCTATAGGTGAGGGAGGGGAGGTCCACACAGCCAAGCTATAGCTCACCCAGCAATTCATACCCATCCCACATTCTGGTATTATACATAACCTCAACAGACTGACCATAAACGACTGTTAAGATGATGGATTGACAACTGACGCACAGATGTAGGACACACAGTAACATTTGCAGCCTCCATGTACAATTCTATGCCAGTAACAAGTGGTATTCACCTGCACTCAGTCCTGGGACCACTCCTGTTTGGCATATAGTTTTCTTAGGTACAGGCAAACACAGTAGGGATATATCTGCCCACATTTGATGAAAATGCATACTGTGGGCTATACTTTATTCTCCAGATGACACACACATCCTCCAAAAGGGTATAATAGAGACAGATACCTGGTGTCAAAATCATGCTGTAAAGCTATAAGCCAAAGAAAGCATAGTTATCCACTTTTAGAAAACAAAGTATCCCCAGAGTACCACATAGGTAGTAGCCCCCAAAATGTGGAACAGGTACCAATGTATACATAGAGCCATGTGTTTAGTAATCTCTCCTTTGATAATCACATTACCAAAGGGTTTTGAAAATCCCTCTGTGGAGCACATAAGCAATAAAGGGTTTGCATGCAGATCAACAGAGGTTGTTGCACACCTATAATGATTAATCATCTTTGCCAGACCTTGCTTGCTTTGGAACAGGATTCAAATATACCTCAAGCATAAACCCTCACTCACACTCCTCAATAGAAACTGTGATGAGTGGATGTGAAACAGAAGATGTAGCCCAGGGACCACTGCAATGGCTAAGCTTGTCACAAGCATACAAAAGTAACCTAAGGTCGGAAAAGCACCAGCATGCTCTGGCACGGCTAAGAGATGCTTTCATGGAGAAAGCATAGTACCCACCTATGAAAAAATTGAGGTCACATGTATGTATATGGCTTTGCCCCACAGCTACCTTACATGTGTTATGCACATACAGTTGTCATTGTGATATGTAATACACTAGAAAAATCAAAACCCACTCCACATTGACCAATGGTGTCACACACACACACACACACCTGGAACACACACACACACACACACACACACACAGTTAGCAAGTGCGGGATTCAAACTCCTACCTAACTACATTATGATACTCCAGCAGTACGCATTTACAAGACGCGCTATACACATTACTGGGATTTCACCTTCCCACAGGTGTATTTGTAGGATGGTGACATCATCAGGCTTGACAAAGGTGAGGATAACACTTTTAAGGGGTGTGAGTAGTCTCCAAAAATGTTGCTCTCTCCCCAGGGAAGAGACAGACACACACATACACAGGTGGCAAGTGCGAGGTTCTTAATCCAAACTAAGTACTTTTTTTTACACTTCAGCAAGCAATATGGAGTTACAGGATGCAATACAGACATTACTCGCTAACAGTTTTCCCAAAGGTTTTTTTCACATTTACTAACCTCAGCAGGCTTATCATACTAGGTGTATTTTGAGTGTATTGTATGCATAGGCCATAACCATATCATATATGGGTTGATGCACCACATGCTGGCACACACAGGGTCAAACTGGAGGCCAAGATCTGTCAACCCAATACTGGAAAATACAGTCAAGAGGAGTAGGGTCATACAAGCACAACACCAACAGTCTCACATAGACCTACAACATAAGCACCAGCAAAACGCACACATAAATACACATTAACATACTCTGAGAATACAAATATTAATCTGAAAAAGAGAAATTGTCCTCCTAAGCAGACAAGCAAGCAACATGCACCTCCAAGCACACGCCAGAAAACACATAATACACCAAAGCAGTATGCCTCACAACAGGCCCTAAGGCAAAACAACATACCCAACACACTATTAATAGGTGACTCCATAGTCAGGCACACATATGTTCCACTCACTAGGCTGGACAAGGAGAAGGTTACTGTCAGTTGTCTGTCAGGTGCTATGATCTGCCACATAACACAAGCACTTATATCACTCCAGAACAGGTACATATATGACGCGGTCTTTGTACATGTCAGTGTGAAAGATCTGAGACATACCTCCCAGGACAACATGACAAGAGATATATAGTAGCTCTATGATCATGTAGCCCAGGCTGGTATGACCCTAACCTTGAGTAGCATCTTACCTTCACCTATATGATACTGCAATATAACAGAAAGATGATAAACGTCAACAATTGGCTGAGCTTCTGGTGTCATTCAAAGGGGATCCAGTCACTGTCTGCCTGGGATGACATGATAGACAAGCCTCGTTGCTTCGCTAGAGATGGTTTGCACCCGTCACCCCTATGCTTCCGAATACTGACCAAGGCTCTTGCTGTCCCCATATTACCTTTTTTAGGCAAGGCTCAAAGGACAAACCAATCCCCGTAACCAACAGAAATAACCACAAAGTGAGCTAAATGCTACTCAATGCCAGAAGTCTCAGCCTCCAAATGCACAAACTCGAGGCACTCCTCAGTATGGAGAATATTGATATCTTCGCAATAACAGAAACCTAGTTCAAGGCTCCAGAGAGCACACCAGCACTACCAGGATACTACTCATTCCATACCTTCCAGCATCAGAACCTGGATCATAACACATAGGGCATGGATGTATCCATATTCATCAAGGATACCTACACCTCTCTCTACATCCTCTCTACAGGATATGCACCAATAGAATGTTGCACAGCAACATACTTCCCCACTCCACAGGGGTGGGGCCACAACAGACCCTTGGCATTCCCGCTCTATGAGCCTGACGAGTCTGATCTGCAAGGCAATGGAGCCAATCATAATGGAACTCAACAATAAAGACATTGGGCACCTTCACACAGTTGAGCACACCCAGCACACCCAGTTTGGCTTTGTCAAAGGCGGATCATGCCTCCTGAACTGAGTGGATTTCTTTGAGACAGTTACCCAGGCTACAGATGATTGAAAGGAGCTCCAGACAGCCTACCTATACCTCGCTAAGGCCTTTGACACCATTCCCCAGTCAGGTATCATAGGTGAACTCACCAACCTGGGTATAAATCCATAAATCACAAGATGGATTGCAAACTGGCTCACAGATAGATCCCACAAATTAAGAGTTGCTGGCTACATGTCAGACTCTAAACCAGTAACAACTGGTGTCCCCCAGGGTTCAGTCCTGGGGCCCCTCCTGTTTGGTATATACTTCTCAGAAGTACATGCCAACACAGGAGGGTTGTGGTTGACTAAGTTTGCTGGGAACTGTAAAGTGTGTGCCATATTAGATTCCCTGGATGTCACAAATATTCTCCAGAAGGGACTCAGACTGATGTGTGGTGTCAGAATCATGGCCTCAAGCTCAATGCGAAAGAATGCATAGTAATCCCCTTTGGGAAAAACAAAGTACCCACAAACTACCACATAGGTGTTACCCCCTAAAAGCTGATGAGGTAATAAGGGATCTGGGGACACAAGTAGATAGTCATCTTCTTTCCTTTGACAACCATGTTGCCAAAGTGGTTAGGAAATCCTATGTGGTCCACCTAATTAACAAAGGGTTTGCATCAAGATCAAAAGAAGTAGTGATGGCCCTCTACTTTAAGTCATCAGACCCATCACTTGAGTTCAATGCACCATTTTGGATGTACTCGACTAGGCATATCCAGCAGCTGGAGAGACCACAGAGGTACCTCACCAAGAGGATTACTGGCCTCAAACAGTTGTGTTATGCAACACAACTGAAAAAACTAAATCTGTTCTCCGTTGTGTACCGCCTACTCAGAGGCAAACTCTGCCTAACATATAGAGCCATGTCCAACACATAACAGTTGAACATGCTCCATCTAAGGAAAACAAAACTGAGTCGCACTACACACTCCAGGGATATGAACCTCATCACAACAATGAATACAACATGCTGGTGGGATAGAGTACCATCCCAGAGACTTGCCTTACTGTGGAACAGAGTCCCAATGTACATAAGACAGAGCCCCTTGCTGACACTTTCAATAGGAACCTTGATGAGTGGATGGGAAACAGACAATTCACGCCGGGGATCATATCAGCAGCCCCACTACATAGGGGCTTAGGGTACTAACTATTAGAACTAGGGCTTAGGAGCCTAACCAATGGGGTGGTGAAAGCTGCACAACTTGTCTATGCTAATATATGCCTTTGTGAAGATAGTCTACTACATACCTATGAACCTATGTGACAGGTACATGTCTACAGATAGTAGATGTGTACTTCACTGTACAGTCTGTTGTACAGCAGGCACATGCACCACATACTCTGTAATGCTTACAGATACTGGTGACTATTATGTACAGTGGGTGAGATGTGCACCTCGTGTCTTTTGTGCCATTGGGATGTGTGCTGGGTGGGACAGTCCTGGATGGCTTCTTGTCATGGTCACCCTCTTACACACATATCTGCCCATCCATCTTTGGCTTATTATACTGTGTTCCCCCTACATATATAGGTACATAGGTAGGTAATAGATTATCTGCCTGAAGGCATATATTAGTATGGCTAGAGTGTGTAGTTATCACCACACCTGGGGTTAGTTCCCTATGCCTCTGTGTAGTAGAGCTGATGAAGTGATCCATGGTGTGAAAGTTCAGTTTCACATACACTCATCAAGGCTCCTCTGGAAGAGAGTGTCAGTGAGGGACTCAGCTTAATGTAGGTTAGGAGCCTGTTCCAACACAAGGGAAGTCTGTGAGTTAGTAATGTATCCCTCCAACATGCTCCATTTATTGTTGTGATGATTATATCCCTAGAGCATGTGGCACAGTGAGCTTGGGTTTAATTCAAATAGAGCATGTACATCAGTTCTGCATTGGACATGGACCTGTATGTTGGGCAGAGATCGCCAGAGTAGACTGTATGCTACAGAGTACAGACCGAGTTACTTCAGTCTTGTTGCATGGGGCAACTGTTTGAGGCCAGTAATCCTCTTGTTGAGGTACTTCAGTGGTCTTTCCAGCTGCTGAAGGTGCCTAGTCAGATACATTGCAAGTGTGTCGTGGTACTCTCTGATGGGTCTGATGACTGATGAGTAGAGGGAACCTCCTTTGACCTACATGCAAAGACTTTGGCAATTAGTGGGGACACATAGCATGATTTTCTAACCACTTTGTGAATGTGTTTGTGAAAGTAGAGATGACTATCCACATGTGTCCACAGATCCCTTATTATTACCTCCATATTTAGGGTGTTGGGACCTATGTGGTATTTGTATGACTGTAGCTCGAGGCCATAATTTTGACACCACATCTGACTGACTGAGACCCTTTTTAAGGATGTCTCTGTTGTCCCAAACATTGATTAAGACAACCTTTTTGCAGTAATCCACAAACTTTGCTAACCATAGCCCTCGTGTGTTTGACTGTACTTCTGAAAAGTATACACCAGACAGGAGGGGTCCCAGGACTGAGCCATGGGGGACAGCAGTTGTTACCAGCTTACAGTCCAACAGGGAGACCACAATTCTTACCTTGTGGGATCTGTGCCCCAGTTGGCAATCCATCAGATGACATACGTGTTTATGCACAGGTTGTTGATTTTGTGGATATGACATGCGAGTGGGATGTTGGTAAAGGGCTTTTCAAGGTCTATGTAGGCCATGTGGAGCTCATTTCATTGATGTATGGCCTGGGTAACTGCCTTGAAAACAGTCTAGCAGGTTTAGGGACCATGATCTGCCCCTGACTAAACCAAAATGGGTAGGGTTCGGTGTTTGTAGGCTCCCAATAGCTCTGTTTATGAGTTTCATAATGATGGACTCCATGGCCTTGCAGATCAGTCTTATTAGGCTTATAAGACAACAGTTCCCATGGTCTGTTGTGCACCATCACATGTGGAGTGTGCCAAACGTTGCTGTAACCCATTCAACAGTTTCATATCCTGTACAGAGGGTGAGGATCAACAGACTGTTCAGGTGCAGGGTCTGTTTGTTTTGGAGTTCACATATGACACAGCCAGGGACACCAGGTCATCCCATAGACGCCATGTTTTTAGGTTTGGATAGAGCTGTTTAACCATTGTATATGTGATTTCTGGGTTTTCACAATCTCCAGGTATGGTAATGGGCCCTTTTGTCAGTGAGAGGGGGGTTATATATGTATGAACCTGTCTGAAAAGATGTTGGCAATGTTAGTCATGTATACATATTCATTTACACTTTGCACTAACTCAGAGTATATACGAGTTTACATTGATATTTATGACATAGCTAAAGAAAGCTTCATGGTTCTCTATGGAATCTTTGGCAATATGTTTGGCAGAGCTTGGCCTGGATAATGTTAGGAGTGCTCATTGTTTCTTGATGATAGGAGTGCTCATTGTTTCTTGATGATACTGATCGGTGATTATTGATCTTTGGATTTTAACTTTCTTTGAACAGCTTAAGTACTTGTATTACATAGTTTGATTATGACAGGGGTCCAATATATTATATGGGTCTGTTTTCATATCACTGTGTGCGCAAGGCAGGATTGGTGAATAGTGACATGTGTCTGGAGTAAGAACTGCAACTGACAGATATGTGTGGCCCACTGCTGTACTCAGACATGGCATAGGTGTGTGAGCATGCCCAGTATGACCTTTCAGTATGTTTTGGACTGACATTTGTTTAATTTGTTTTAAGTGTGTGAACATGCCCAGTATGACCTTTCAGTATGCTGACTGAAATTTGCTAAATTTTTTTTTAACTGTGTGAGCATGCCCACTATGGTCTTATATACTATGTGTGTGTGAAAAATCAAGTTGGTTTTTACTTCAGGGCTCACCTTTGTGTTGTACATTGACAGGAAGCATGCTGTGCCTGCAGGGCTTCCGTAAGTCAATTTGCATAGACTTATCAACATTTCTACATACGGGGGGGACAGCTATTATTTGTACATTTCTACCCAGGGGGGGCACACCTGATTGTTACTGTGGGTGTACATAGGATGAGGGGTACACCTGACACATACACATTTGCTAAGCCTGCACTGCTATGTCAAGTACTCCATTTCAGTCTGTACTGTTGCCTATCATACTGGCTTGAGGCATACCACTGTACTACAGACCTTAGCTTCCAAATACACACATATTAGTTTGTGACTTCATAGCCTACCCAACCCACATCACACTGCCTGGCCTGCTGTTATCTGTCTGCATAGGCCTGGGGGGGGGGGGGGTTGGAGGTTACCCATAGGCCTCTTTAGAGGGCATGATACAGCATTTGTTTGCGTTCGTGTTTGTCTACAACTGTCCTGCTGGCTGTGACTGTTAGGTATGTGACCCCCCCCCAACTGGTATGTGTGAATGACTTAAGTTGTGTCTGTGCCAGTATTGAGGGTGGTGCTGCAGGGCTGCCTATGTTGGATGCACATAGTGCACTCCCTATACATGTTTGAAAACAGGCAGTGTCAAGTTAGGCATCCCTTTTACTGTATGTGTGAGTCAGACAGAGGTGTCATTTCCAGGGTTCCTACTGAGTCAGTGAATGTGCTATGCATTGCCTCTTTGCCAAGGCTAGGGCATGCCTCCTTCTGCCTACAGGGACAGGCCCAGGTTGTTCCTCCTCCGAATCACACTGTGCCTGTGCAGGCCTTGGCAATGGTGGGGGGCCGTATGGCCCTGCCCCATGCTGTTCCTGCTGCAGCTGTTTCCACAGGATCATATTGTGTAGCATGGCACATACCATAACAATTTGGGTACATGTAGTTGGTGAGTAATGCAAGGCTCCACCAGATGTGTCCAGGCACCGAAACTGTGACTCTAGCATCCCAAACACATGCTCTATTATGATTCTTGTTTTTGTGTGCGCCTCATTATGGAGTTCTTGTTCAGGTGTGTGTGCATTTCTGATGGATGTCATCAGCCATGGCTCCAGTGCATATCCAGCATCCCCTACTAGGTGACCGTAGGGAATGTCCCCACTGACAAATGACTGGTACAGCCAGGTCAGATGCCAAATGTGGGAATCGTGATAGCTTCCAGGGTATCCAGCACACACATTCATTATTATGCCCTGGGCATCGCATACGAACTGGCAGTTGATGGAGTGGGAGCCCTTGTGGTTAATGTAAACCCTACCCTGCTCAGCAGGTGGTGCTTTGATGCATATGTGCATGCAGTCTATTGCACCCACTACCTCTGGGTATTCTGTTATTTGGTGGAAAAGACGCATATTGCTGGCCAATGCCTCACGGGAAGTGGGGAAATATATGTGGTCACCGACATGTGCTGACATGGCATCCAGGAACTGGTGGAGTACCCTGGATGCTAATGCCTGTGAAATCCCCATCATATCACCAGTTGGTCTTTGGAAGGTACCTGTAGCTAGTATTCTTAGGCCAACACATACCTTTGTATTCACAGGGATGGGTTCCCCTCTGTTGGTTGTGTGTGTGAGGCGTGGCCGGCACAGCTCAACAATTTGCTGTAGGAGGTCCCTGTCCACCCTATAGTGCTCTACTACCTCCAGCTCATGTAGCCCCTGGTAGGTTACCCTGGGTCTGTACACTCTTCTCCGTCTCCTCACTGTGGGTTGCTCAGCAGCATTCACAACATCACCACCCTCAGCACCTTGCACATGTTGGTTTATGATAGCAAGAGCAGCCCCTAACATTTTGTCTGACTTAAGCTTTTTAAGCTTTCCCTCTTTGTATACTGCAGTGTTGCAGAGTTCTTGAGAAAAAACAGGGGGGAATGGTGTTTGCAGAGTTTAAAGTGCTGGCCTAGTCTGCTGCCAGTTTAATTGGCTGATTCTGATCTATTTCACCTGGCAGCTCTGCTAGTTCTCCTTGGTTAACTTCCTACTACTTATTTTCCTTCCTTTTGCCTTTCTCTTTCTACCCGGGGGGGAAGCGCCACACAAACGCACACCAATGCGCGCACACGTTGTGTGCATGTTTGCAAGGAGTTTCCTATCTTATAACAGTGTGCACCTTGGGTTTGAGGTTTTCAAATAGGACAACTGTAGACACGTCTCTTTGCAGTCCTGAGCAACTCAGGGCAAACATGAGCCACTGTGCTCCATTTAACTTACAGCCTGTCTGACACACCTCCTCATGATGTCACCTATATTCTAGTCTTACATTCACCTACTCCAAATCATATACTCTTGGGACATGCCTCACATTCTGGGGAAAATTGGGATTCACTATCCTTATCCTCATTTGCATAGGATTGCCTAGTAATGCATGGTTACATCTCTCACACTGAGCTTCCCTCCCTTAGCAACCACTAGTCAGTAGCCATGTTGTCTTCAGCCTGCCATTCACCTGCATGGCAGAATAAGCTTTTTAGTGAAAATGCCTATTTTTGGCTTTTTTTAAATAAATGTTCTTGTTTTTTTAAGCGGCGCACGTTTGCGCGGTGCTGCGCTATGCTTAAACATCAGAGATCGGGAGGGGGGAGTAAAATTTTTATGTTTTTAAACATTTTGCACTGCCAATGGCCTTATATTTGGCCACTGGCATGCTTCAACTGTAAGCATCCTTTATTTGGAGCTGTCATAGCTCCGTTTAGCTATTTGCAGAAATGTACTCCGTTACCAAAGGAGTACATTTCTGCAGGTAACACTAATCTTCCACGGACAGGTTAGTATTTGCTGGATCTCAAATTTACCTAATTTGCATGGATTTCACCAGCAAATGAGGTAATTTGCATACCATGACACTGTCCATGCAAGACTAGCTTTAGCAGCCCTTGTGCACGCCCCTACAGTCTGTTCCTGGATCACACGGCAGACATCTTGCGTGTGTGACATCATACACTAGTCTAACACTCCGTGCAAGCTTTTGAGAATCCGGCCCATAGTTTTGTCAGAATAAATCCTACACAAATATAATATTTCTTAGCACAGGCCTAGAAATGAAGCCATACTAAAGCATGACCATATCTTCATTTCATATTTCTCATTTTACATACAACTTTAGTAAAACCAGTTTCAGTGAAGGATACCAATGAGCTCAGTGAGATACCAATGAGCTCAGTGAGATACCAATGAGCTCAGTGAGATACCAATGAGCTCAGTGAGATACCAATGAGCTCAGTGAGATATCCTTCAAGCCAAAACACTAAAAGGCATATGAAACTAAAATATTTTAAGACCTTTTAGAGATACAAAAATAGACAATTCTGGGACAGGTACTTGCAAAAATCAATCTCGTTTAGATTTGCAAACCAAGGTTAAGGAGACATGTAAAACTGGATAGAAGTTTTACAGGCTTTTGGAATTAAGAAAGATACTTTTAAGACAGAAGTCAGTTCATATGTTCCGAGTTGCAGAAACTACAAAGAACAATGCAGTTTATTACAGTTCTGAGTTGTTGTTGTGTCTTTCGGCTTATCCCGGTTAGGGGTCGCCACAGCGGAACTCCAGTCCGCTAATGTGTGGTAGTGGATTTTTACATGCCGAGTTAACAGCCCTGACACACAACCTTCAACGAAGGCACGCCCATTCACACATGCCTCAACACGGAAGACGCTCTAGCTGAGAATCAAATGGGACAATGTCTTGCTGTGAGGCGACAACGCTACCGCAGCACCACTACCGCGGCTACATTACAGTTCTGAGTAGCTACAGAAAAAGTTAATTTTAATCTTCAGAGTTACAGACGTTTGAGTAATCAGTTTGCAGTTGCATTCCTCAGATTTATAAAAGTTGGTTTGATAATTCATCAAAACATTGACTCAAGGTGGTTTCAGTAATATATCACTACATCGACCTCCACTGTATTTTTACACCTGCATATTGTAATAGTATTTATCAGACAATTACAGGGGGTGACTTCTATTCTGAAAGGTGCTAGAAGAGATTTGGCACTTGTTCATTACATCTCTGGACATTACAGCCACAGATATATTTTCATTTCTTTCATCAACGTTCAGTAATAACTATAAAATAATTAAACTGATATGTCAAACCAGAAGATCCTTCAATTTTGTATCATATCTAATGCAATAATTTTGGCTGACTTTCCACTAATGTGAATACTAAAGTCTAAAAAAAGTTTGATTATATCATGTAATTTCTTACTCAACATCTTACCATCAATATTACCAAGATGAAACCTATCACTGTCAAAGCTGTAATCCTTACTCTCAAAATCGTCCCAATTCCTTATCAAGCACTTGAGCCCAGTTCACGTTTAGCATAAATCTCCTGCAGGTATTCATTAAGCAATGCTGTTTTTGAACAGACAATTACTGAAACTTAAAGAATGCAGAACTTCACTTAAAATGAGACCAGGCTTTGCAAACAGAATATATTCTATCAAATTATACATAAAGTATAAAAAAGCATTATTAAGGTTATTAAATACTGCATGCAAAGAGAGTACAATAACCACTTTGACAAAATTCTCTGCAATGCTTTATTGGAAAAGTTAGAACCACTAAGGCATGCTACAGTTACATTTCTTTTACTAATTGCAGAAAAGTATCTTGACAATGCTTTAAAGTTTGCTTATCGGTAGAAGCAGCAAACAGAAACTGTACGTGATTTACAAGACAGGCTGTAAAGGCATATAACTGTGTGAAAGATTGGAAGACCAGAAATGTAAAAAGGGAGTGGATTCAAATAAAAAAAAAAACTAGCACATTAATTACTGTGTTGAAAACAGCATTTAGCTGATGAACAAACATAAAACATTATCTACCTGTGGCAAAAACTGAGCAAATGATGTGTGTGTATAGAAGAAACACATTTGTTACACAAACTCAAATAAAGTTTTGTATTTATTGCTCCCATCATGCTCTTAACGGGGAGACAGTACAGTAAACAAAAATGTCTTTATAGAGTATGTAACTCAAAGTGAAATAAATCAATGACTTTTCTGATGGACATAAATCCAAAATGGAAAACCCGTGAATTCTACAGCTGACACTAATGCCACACTAGCAAAAGACCATAAAAGCAGATAACATTTTTTTTTAACTACAGAACTTACAGTGGTAGACAACGACTTCCTGGAAACAGCTGTCTAACAAAATTAAGACGAGGAGAAATAAAGCATGACACTACTTCCAGAGACTTCAGAAAATTTGCACCAAATGCAAGTCTGTGATACAGGAAAAAAATGGATATGTTAAATGGCAGGCAGTTGGCAAAGAGGATAAGACTATGAGCCATCAATGAGCTGCTTCCTGTAGTATAAGGTTCGATTCCCTCACCTTTCCTTTGTTTGCTGTATGACCTTGAGCAATTCATTCAACCAGACAGTGCTTTGCAGCAATACAGAATTTGGTCTATGGTCCTTAATGATCCCCTGGACAATGTGCCTAGCAACTACTTATGAACAATGTTATGCAATATGAACCTATGAGACCATAGCTGCTGAACATGTTCCAACAGACGGTAAAACTATTTTAACACTCATCAGTTTCTTATCCAATGTGTGTTAATTGAAAGGAAAGAGAAGCACACGTCTTGTAAAAATATTCCGCATGGGCTGGCTCCAGTGGCAACCATACTAAAACCTGATGGAGCTGTTGCATTCCATGGAAATTATAAATTAACTATTAACCAAAGTAGTTTATCTGAACTCTAACTAGACCTTAAGTGGAAGGCCCTTCCATACTGCAGACAGTGGCTAAAATGTTTTCATAATTAGATACATGCTCTGCTTAAAATGTTTGATACAGTCTAAGAAAATGTGAATTCTTAACACTGATAAATTAATATATTCTACAGCTGCATAGGAAAATTATTTCAGTTTCAAGTGGCAATAAGAGTCAAGGCACAAGAAAGATGTGGTAAAGCTAGTTACTCAAAATGTCAGTAATTTGTTAAATGAATAAAATGTACTCAAAGTATGCAATACATACATGAACACAAAACATAAAGGTTTCTAAAAACTGTCTTCATACTGTACATTACTTTTACCCCATCATAAGAACTGCAGTTAACCAAAGGAAATCATTCTCTATAACAAGAAAGCCAGTTGCTTTGCAGGTGCGATATGATAATTATTATTACTATCATGATCATAAGCCTGAGGGAGATGCAATCAATTACCTAGAGTAAATACAGCTGTGTTAACATAAGTGCCTAGCACTTTCTTAAAATACCAAATTGCCAAAGCAATAATGTAGCCGTGACCTTATAAGCAGCATGCAGTGTGCACAGCCTTCACAAATACCGTTCAAAGTTAAGTAAATAAAATCTCAATCATCAGTTTTCCCTGCTTAGATCCCACTTTTCTTTGCCCACTGGGGAAACTACAGCGCCAGTCTCAAGACATTGTATTGTTTGGGGTGGGGCATGTATTTGTCCCACCCACAAGCCTACCTATGCACAGCTCTCTCTTTCTCCAAGACTAGATAAGGATTAAATTCTGGAGCATGCACCCCATATGTTAAAGAATTCTGTTATGGAATCTTCTGTTATGGGTATGTAAGCTGATCCTACCTACAAGATCTATCCTATTAAGTAGATGGAATTATACAACTTATCTAAAAGATTCACATCCTCTCCTATGGTTTATAAATACAGAACAGTCCCATATAGAGTTATTGTTGATGCTTGCCTAATAAGAAAAACTTCTTTCCTTGCACTCTAAAATTGAGGTGCAAACATCAGAAACCACCACACTGTCTCCTCATATCATCAAAGGAAACCATGCAAGAAACTAGAGGAAAATAACTTTGAGAATATCGGAAAGACTATAAATTAAAGGCCATGCAGGATGCCCAGTACAAAAAAACTGTACTCTGTATTATAATTGGCTCTTGTCAGTAACACGGCATATGGAATCGAATTTATGTATCTTGATGCTCATGCCAAGAAATGCCACTTCAGAATGGTTCTTCTCTTGCAAAAAGATTCAAATTCGGAACTCATGTACCCACAGCTCACATTAGGATCTTTTTATTCTTACTTCTATCCTACACCTCTTATATGACTGCTTATCTTTGTATGCTTTTCAAGAAAAGCTGTCAAGTTGTTCATAGGTTTTACTAGGCTATCAGCCCTAGGGCCTATGCAAGCCTAGCCATAACAACTCCCTGGATATTTCTTCCCACAATATTTACTTCTCCAGGCCCCTGTCTGGTGAATTTCCTATCTCCCATCCAATCATCAAGGTTCCTTTTGAAGAAAGCCAATGAGGCGCTCTGCTTGATATATATGGGCAGTCTATTCCAGAGTATGGGGAGTCTCTGGGTCAGGAACCTATCCCTCCAGTATGTTTTGTTCATTGTGATGACAAGGTTTAGATCCCTGGAGCATGTGGCTCTGAAGGATTGGGATTTCTTTAAGTGGAGCATGTCCAACAGCTCGGGGTTTGACATGGCCTTGTATGTTAAGCAGAGATCGCCTCCGAGTAGACGATATGCCACAGAGTATAGCTGGAGTTTTTTTAAGACGGTCAGTATATGGCATCTGCCTTAGGTCTGTGATTCTTTTAGTGAGGTATTTCTGTGGCCTTTCCAGCTGTTGCAGATGTCTTGTGAAGTACATACCAAATGGGGCATTATACTCTATAATGGGTCTAATGAGGGATGAGTACAGTGGGACAATGACCTCCTTTTTTCTGGATGAAAAGCCCTTAGTGATGAGGTGTGCCACATAGAAGGATTTCCTGACTGTTGTGGCAATGTGGTTATCAAAAGTGAGACCACTGTCCACCTGTGTCCCTAAGTCTCTCATCACACTTTTGATGTTTAGTGTCCTGTCACCTATGTGGTAATTCATGGGTACATGTTTTTTTCCAAAGGGGATAACTATACATTTCTTGGCATTAAGCTTGAGCCCATGGCTCTGGCACCAGGCATCTGTTTCTGTAAGGCCCTTTTGTAGAATATTCACATCATTTGGGGATTCAATAATGGCTCCCAGTTTGCAGTCATATGCAAACTTTGTTAGCCAGAGTCTCTTAATGTTGGCCTGTACTTCAGAGAAGTAGATGCCAAACAAGAGTGGTCGTAATCATTACAATCCAAGTTATCACTATATAATTTTATAGTGCTGATCTTATCATAATAATTCTTTGCATTACTGTGCATTTTAGATTTCAATTGTAAATTTTCAGACATGTACAAACGGAACACTTTTATTCAAATTAGCAGTGCTCATCTTTGTATGCATTTCAAGAAAAGCTGTCAAGTTGTAATCATTACAATCCAAGTTATCACTACATAATTTTATAGTGCTGATCTTATCATCATAAATTATTTGCATTACTGTGCATTTTAGATTTCAATTGTGAATTTTCAGACACATGTACAAACGGAACACGTTTATTCAAATTAGCAGTGCTTAAACCTTCTTGTATTTCTACTTCAGCAGTATCCTCCAAAATTAAATTAATAAAACTGTCTGCCCTGTCTATAGACAGACTACTTTAACTGCAAACCTCTCTAAGCTAAATCTCATGAATGTTCATATACACAATTGTACATTACTTATTATTCCTTTTCTCTTGTTCCCTATCAAAATATACATATATATGCTGGAAAGGGAATAAGGAATTAATCTTTTGCCCTGCTGTGCGTTTTATTTTTCTTTAACTGGAAAGATCAATTTAGCATTAATGTTTGGACACACTAAATATAACACTAATAAACTTGGAAAATAAATTTATTAATTTCCTATTTCTCATCCCAGGATTAATGTTTCTGGACAGCTTGTTGAATCAAAAATAGGAGCTTTTACACAAACACAACACTTTGCCCAGTTTTTTGAAAGAACATTGATATTGCTATTATTTTATCTGATAAAGGAATGGCAATTGTGGTAATGAACAGTCATTATACTTCTAAAATATGCTGCAGGTTAAATGATTCAATGGTCTATAAGAAAGTGAGTGGCAATCTTATGGTTGAGTATAAAAGATAAACAATTCCAAATTAGTACTTATGAAAATGATCAACTAATGATACACTGTACAATTTTCAACTGTTGAACTTCTTACATAGTCAATGTATGGTTTTCCCATGACTCAAAAGGCTTTAATAAAAAAAAAAAAGAGTATGCTTTCTTGCAGTTCTCACGATGTTGTTTGCTTTAATGACAGTTACTGTGTATCCAGACTGTTGGATACTCTTATTGTTTGAAACATTTTCTGGACTGCTGCCGTTAGCAGACCTTTTGTCAATAGCAAGAGAGAGGTCTGTGCATCTCCCTTGGCAGTCCAGCAACAGGTGCGATTCTGATCAATACTTGTCTTATTAACCCTTGCACTCTAGTATTATAGGTTGCACCACAATTCTGAAATGGCTAAAAGGTGGAAAAGTAAAGCTCCCACAGCATTTAGACAAGGAATGTTACATACTGGACCACTGGGCACTTAAGCACAAATACCACTAATACTTTAGTACGAGTTATACAAATCATGGATAGACATTAAGAGTGTATGTGGGAGACAGTGCAAAGGAAAACTCCTGCAAAAAAAACAAATACATATTATATATTTGTGTGTGTGTATATATATATATATATATATATATATATATATATATATATATATATATACACACACACACACACACACACACACACACACACACACACACACACACACAATTACAGTGAATTTATGATAAAAACTTAGTTCTAAGATGGAGAAAATGTAAAAAAATAAAAACATCAAAACTTCAAACACTACAGAAAAATCCTAAACACAAGTCTATAAACATGAAAAATATTACTCTGATCCTCAAAACAATCTAACAATCCAAAACATTCTGATCCTCCAGAAAAAATATACTTAAGCTGCAACAGTGTCCCAAATCTTTATCCAAATATCTCCCCTTCAGAAACAGCTGTCAAATTCAACCCTAATTTCATTGATAGTACAGTGGCCCTTACCTCAAGCTCTTCCCCACATCTCCTCTGAATCATGACTTCCACCTATTTCCTACAACTCCACTTTCATATTACAACCTGCTGTGATATCCAGCTATATCCCACCGGACTGCCAACAATTAAATGAGATGTACCTTATTATCCTGAGTCAGTAACTAAGGAGTTTCAATCCTCAGTACTGACTCCAATATGAGACTGTCACTTAAACAGAAGTAATATTTCACAATTTTCCCCTAACAGCACAACAGGAACATGCTCTATTATCATGGGACTGGACTATCAATACCTCTGTCCACCCCCAAATATTTTCTTATTATACTCTTCAGAGCAATGTGTCCCACTTTAAGACCTCTGATACACTCAAGTAAATTTAAATCTCACACATCCAAACACTTCTGGGAAAGCCTGACAGATTTCCAGCCATCTCCCTTCCCTAAAATAATATGGTAATACTGACACAAATCAGAGTGTCTTTATGCCCTTCTAAAGGGGTGTCCAATTATGAAAATTAAATATCAAAATAAATGACAGCTATGACCATAAGTGACCAGGCCTTCGAGGTGACCCGAGGAGTATCAGATAGGTAGAAGCACACTCATCTCTAAAGAAAAACAGTAACTTCCAGCCACAATATAAAGTAATGAAAAGCATTTAATAATGAGTAAAATAATTACAAGATTGAATTCTGGTGTTTGAGAGTTATTGATTTACAATCACCGGAAATGTGAAATTAAACTGGAGGATAGGAGTCCATTATTCTAGAAAAACTCTATCTTAAAAATTAAATTTTCCTAATCCAACTAAAGAATACTGTCTCTGATCTAATCTAACATACAACAGCAAGGCAAAAGGCAGGCTGACAGTTTTTGGTGAGTTCTCTTTCATGGGTGTCCACTGAATACACATCACTTGACAAAACTGCTCTGTATTTGACAAACTGCATTTTAAACTTCTAATTTAAATAAATAACAGTCAGCTGTTTGAAAAAAAATCTTTTCCTGTCGATCAGCTGTTTAAACAATAATTTAGCAACCAGGAACATTCTAATGACATCACTCAGCGTTCAGCTGATTCTCCACAGTACTTTAGAATGTCCCACTCAAACATGCGCAGTTAGAAATGTATCAAAACACTGACAGATTATTTGAACATTCTGTTGACACAGGGAAATGCTCACAATTCAAAACTTATTTACATGTTCACAATTAGACATGCTGACATACAACACAAGTTAACCTGAAAATATACACAAATCTTCTGCCAGACATGCTAATACAGATGACAGGGTTTTCATTTTATTCATACCTACCTCTACTTCTCATATAAGGTTATTAAATAAAATCAACCCCTCTTCACTTTCAGAAAACTGTCTCCCTGTAGAATACGTTAAGCTTACTGACAACTCCATTGCATATCCAGGTTTTGATTATCATTAACAGGTCCATCCAAGAATCCTATGTTCCTTCCCTTTGGAGAACATTCTATGTTATCCCTCTCCACAGAGGTAACAGCTTTACTGACCTATCCAACTACTAAAAAATATATTCCTAAACAACTCTTTCAGCGTCTGTTACAAGAAAGTCAGTTAACCCCTATACAACATGGCTTTTGACCTGCTTATAGCACAACAAACACTGCTTTCTTAACTTTTATAGATATCATCAATAAGACCACTGTAAAATTCTCTCTTCATAAAAAAATCACTCCTGTTGAAAATGTTTACCATGGCTCTTATTCTTTTTCAATGATTTTCTAACAACTTATCTGATCAACACCAATCTGTAAAGTGGCTCTCATCCCTTTCTCCATACATTTCAGTCAAGAAGCTTTATCCTTGGTCCTCTACTTTTTAACATCTTTGCTAACAATTTACATATTACCTCTCAACAAGCTTCTCTTGTACAGTATGCAACCAATTCCACACTTGCTCATCATACAGCCTCTCTCACCTACAATCTATCACTCAATATGCCTTTAACTCTGAGGAACATACATCCTTTAACAACCAACTTCTGCTTAACCCCCCCCCCAAAAAAAAGATCTTAAATTGTATATTCAAGGGGAAAAATAATTTCAGACTTATCTCCATAAGCAATGCTGAAATCAAAGTAGTTCCCTGTACTAAGTTGTTACAACAGATGCCAACTTGAAGTTTGATCTCCATATACAAAACTGCAAAGTGAAAACAAAAAACACATAAAAAATTATGAATGCTATACAGGAGGTAAGAAATTTCTAATTTACTCCAGTAGAATTACTCTGGTCACCACAACATGCCTGCTGTTTTTTATTCTACATGATTTTCCCATCCTAACAAATCTATAGATGTCACTAAAAGCTAAACAAGAACAAAGTTACAATAAAATAGCAAGAGTTGCATCTAATCAGCCACAGCAATCTCACCACTGCATTACACTCATAATACTAAACTGGTTAGAATTTCCCCATTACATAGAGCACACTCAACTGCTTTTAATTCACAGACGATTATACAACCCTTCTTCCTGCCTAGCTATCAGCTTCGTTCTTCACCACCATCTCCCAAATTGTCCTCTTCATTCTGAAAATAACTAACGACTTAAGATGTATAAATTAAAAAAAAACACTCATTGGACAAAATCATTTATTTAAGTTTACATATAAAATTGTTCTAAATCAAGGCTCTGTTTCACATCAGACTAATCCTCCAATTTTTCCCTCTATTTATTTCCGTAATGCCCATCTTAAAATCTACTTTCTTAACCTCTTGTACTACCACCTAATCTTCCTGCCCTCTTACTTCTACATTTTCCACTTTGGTATCATACTTTTTCTTATCTCATTTTTATTTATTTTTTATTTTATTTGACATGGAAAATCCAACTGGGTGGAGACCCATTTTCAGAGGAATCCCCAGCGAGAAAAGCTCCACAGTCATAAAGACAAAAATCTACATACAATTGACATAAAATATAAAGCAAAATAAAGTGAATGTTACATAGTACAAATTATTGAAAGTATACCAAAGGATACAAATGATTCAGAATACAAGCAGTACATGGTAGTGAGACAAGGAAACCAATTTACATACCATTGTTCCTAATTTATGGAAATTTTACTAGTTTCTAACAACAGAATGCAATTGGTATAACTAGGTTAATAAGAAAAGGTTTGAAATAATTATTATAGAAATGTTAAACGAGGTGATAAAAGAAGTAGTTTGGAGGAGAGTCCACTCAGTAGTAGTAACTAGAACAGAGGTACATTGGTATAAAGAATAGCGATAATTAACCTGGACTGAAACATGGACAGCGCCATAAATTGGATAAATGGCTTTTGAACAATTTTTTTTTTTTTTTACAGTGGGCAGTATGTGATGTAGATCTTAAAGTTTGAGGGAGAGTATTCCAGATTTTGGCTGCATGATTTGAATATTACTGGCTTTGGTTACTTTTAATAGTGATTTATTAGTGGACTGTAAGCAATGACTGTTGGAATAAGGTTGCAGTTTTGTAGGATAGGTTTTTTTTCAGGTTAGTATAGTAGTTTATGAGCCATGGCAAGCTGGGTATAAGATAAAACAATGAGGTAATCCTACTCATGTTAGTTGTTTCAGACAAAGCAGAGATGGGATCTATATGGACAGTCTGTTGCCAATTTTGCTATTTTATTGCAGCAGGTTTCTAGTTTTCCTAGATCAGTTTTCTTAAGATTGCCAAGTATGGGTGAAGTACAACGTAGAGTAGAGAGTTCCTACCATTTCTCTTATAACTTCTCATTCATCGTGCCCCCTCCTCTCAGTTTGCCTTCACTGTTTACTTCTGCACTATACAAAATCCCTCACTAACATTTCCCTTCTCTACATCTCTCCATCTTCTGTACTAGGACTCTCATGTGTGTGTACATATAACCTTTATCTTATCGACTTCCCTGTAACTGTCACTACTTATTTGCCAATGATACTATACTTTGTGTAGACCATCCATGCAGTCTTCCAAAATAAGTAATAAAACTACTCTGTATTTAAACAAATAGAACATAAATTTTCATTGTGTGTCTCAGTTACAAGAGCAACTTAAGGAGTTGCATTCTATACTTGATTTGTAATTGTAGTTTTCTTATCCTGTGCATTTTACTATCCTATTTTCATTATTTATACTGCATCTTGGAGCTTTTCTCTCAGAGCCTCCACCGACAATGGGTATTTTGTGCCCAGCTAGACTTTCCTGTTAAACAAATGTCAATAAATTAGCCAAACACACACATGCATGATGTACCCACTCGTTTAAAAGCACAGTACTTTGTAACATTTAGTGTTTTTAATCAAATTAATTGATAGCGATAAAATTATCAAGGGCGTTTACTAACTTAAAACTACATATACAGCTCAAAGTTATTTGCTGAAGAACCAGAAGCAAAGTCCATTAAATGAGGGTCATTTTAAAATCTGAATTCACTTAAAAAGTTAATAGAATGAATTGCGCGTCTGTATACATTTTCTGAACAATAAGAATGCATGAGTAATCTGTCTGGCATGACAGACCGCAAGTTATTTACAAGGATGTCAAATACTGGGAGAAATGGGCAAAAATTATGGAAAATCTGGGACAGTCGAGAGCAACGCGGAAGTAATCTTGGACCTAGGTGCGCGTTACTGTAATTACAATAGTCATTCACAAAACACAGTATATACAAGAAAACCAAAGGTAATGACAGCAAGCTAGGGTTACCACCTGTCCCACTTTGCAAGGGACAGTCCCTCTTTGGGCAGTTGTGTCCTGACCAAAAATATTAAAATGGCAAATGTCCTGAGATTGTAGGACAAAATTATGTCCCATATTTCATGTAATAGTTGCATAAAATAGTTATTTCTGTATGTAAAATACCTAAATGTTACAAGAAACAAAATAAGCAACTAAACTGCTACAAGAATAAGCTTTCATTTAGGCAAAAAAGTAAAGTTCTATCCTTTGTACTGACCGTGGGTATGTGTCGACCTGTAAAATCTGATGTGTGTCCCGAAAACGTCCCACTTTGGCCATTTGAAAAGGTGGCAACCCTACAGCAAGCGGCATCTACAGACGTAAAAAGACACCCGTTGCAGTGTAATAAACATGCATTTGCCAAGAAGATTTGATGAACATGCTTCACCTCAAAAAAAGGGGTGTATAAGCCACAAAACTATGGGCTAGGCTTGTAAATGCCCTCGGGCAGATAGCCTAGTATGAACCTATGAACCTATAAGAATCGAGGAGAATATCGTTGCAAGTGGGTCTTTATAACGTTAGACATAGCCCCAACCAAGAGCAACAGCCTGCTTCATTTTTTTGTATTCTTCTGCCAGCCCCTATATGTCATTACACTGAAGATGACAGTAGCGCTCTGAGTGATTAAACTCCATAAAAAATATAAGGGAAACATACTCAACTGTCCAAATGTACTCAGACTGTCCATATTTTTGCCTGATTATTTCCGGTTCTGGCAATCACCGAGGACGAATCACTAAATAATGACATACACTGAAGTTTCAGACTTGTCGTTCAGAAAATGTATACTAACATAAATGTCATTCTAGAAACTTTCTAAGCTTATAGTAATAGTATTTAAAATACAATCCCTTTCATTTGTTTCCCATTACTTTAGGATTTGTCCAGATTTCTTGCTGTAAGAAGTTGAGAAGTATGAATAGGTCACTTGAGAAAGTTTTAAGTTTATCAAAACACTGGACATATTTTTGCTTCACTTGCCTACAAGTGTAACATCGTCCAAACGACTGGTGAAATTACTCCAGTATATACAGTTACACTACTGTCCTGGTTCAGCACCCCTACCAGTTTAACTAGAAAGGTTATTGCTACAAAACTCACAGGCGAAAACACTGTGTAACAGCAATGGCGGTTTTGTGACGCTTCAGGGCTGCACAACATAGCCTGTGAGAAAGCAAAGCAATGAAACTGAAAGTATACCGACGACATACCTTATTGTTGCATGCTGCTGTTTTGTTTCTATATCGCCAAACTGCCAACGAATTTTGTTTCAAATAGCCTCCTGGCTAAAACCTATGCTACAAACCCAAACTCCGTGTCTTCTCTGTCAAATAATTAAAGCAAATAACAGCAAACAGTAATGCAATGAACCAACCCTGGTCCAAAATATGTACACAGAGTGAGACAAGGGCTGTCATCTTTCCAAATAACAAATGTGGGACATTTCTTACTGAACTGTGATCAGGACACCCAACATCTTTTGGCAACAAGACTTACTTGTTTCACTTTCTTGCCAACATAGACTCCACTAAAGAATAATAATATATCAAAATATTCCGGATCCTCCCCTTCTAAAGCTGAGTACAACATTTTAAGCATGTATTTGCCTCTAAAAAACCGAGGACATTTCATGTTTTCTCGCATTGCTGTCACTTCTGCAGAAATGTGGGAACTGATGCAAAAACAGGAAAGAAAAGCTGGTAATCCAAGAATTAGAGATGTGTTTACACTTCCAAAGTTAAAGTATGGGGGGGCGCGCTAAATTCTGATATCCGCTTGAGGAGAAGTATACCAGCTCTACTCAGATAAATTAAATTAGTACACACCTATGAACCTATAAATTAAAAACAGAAGTCCTATAAGTATAACTGCATCTAACCGTCATTTATATGTTCAAACTGTACAACATCACAATCCCAGAGTGAACCGCAGCTCAGTTATCATCTACTTACCAAACTGTAAAGCCACTATGTCTCATAAATTGCGAAACATATAATAATAACAAACTTTCGGGAATTCCCTTAATCCATCTCAATTTCCGTACGAAGGCGACAGCTGTGGAATTTGGAAGACCGGACAGCGCAGGAAATCTTAACTCCGCCCAGTAATTAAAATAGGAGGGCGGGGTTAGATTAAAGGGACAGGACTACACAACAAGACGTGAAAAAATCAGTTTCGTGCCTTGGGCAGAGCTCAAAACTTAGTGCCTGCACACCTCTGTAAAATGTCCACATTTTTGCCTCATATTTTGGTCTATCCCTCATGAAAACTATTTTTTTCTGACAAATTACTAGGATGATCGCATACCTCTTAACTGTACAGATTTTCGCGGAATGTCCAGATTTTTGCCTCATATTTCTGATGTGCTCCTCCTAAAATATGTACCTGTCTGGCAAATGGCTGAGGATTGAAGTCATTAAATAATGACAAACATTTGAGTTTAAGACTGCATTAGGATTGCCACCTTTTCAAATGCCCAAAGTGGGACATTTTTGGTACAAACGTCAGATTTAGCAGGGCGAAACATGCCCAGGACCAGTACAAAGGACAAAACTTCAATGTTTTGTCTAAATAAAAGCTTATTCTTGAATCATTTTAGTTGCTTATTCTGTTTCTTATAACATTTAGGTGTTTCAGGTACAAAATAACTGTTTTATGCAACTATTACATAAAATATAGGAAATAATTTTGTCCTAAAATCTCAGGACATTTGCAATTTTTACAATTTTTTTGCAGGACACAACTGCCCAAAGAGGGACTGTCTTTCGCAAAGTGGGACAGGTGGTAACCCTACTCTGCATCCTCAGAAAATTCATGTTAATGCAAAGCCTATTATTCTATCAACTTTCTCAGTTAAGAGCAATATTTAAAATCTGTCCCTGTTTGTCCCCCATCATTTTAGGTTTTGTCCAGCTTTTTTGCTCTAAGAGGCTGAGCGGTATGAAGGATTAAAGTCACTAAATAGTAACATGCATTTGAGTTTCAAAGAATGCCTTCTATAAAAAAATCCTGTTATTCTAGCACTTTTCAAAGTTTATAAGAGCAATATTTAAAATGTGTCCCTATTTTTGGGCCTTTGTACCCCATTATGTCAGACTTTGTCCAGATTTCTTGCACTTAGAGGTTGAGGTATGAGTGCCTGACCTCCCATTTTTGTGAGATCATTGTTAAAATAATCTACAGTCACATACACAGTATGATGTTTCTCTAGAAGCTTCATAGCCCCCCCCCCCCCCACACTGATGGAACAGACACCTATGCTGAGCTAGACACCAATGCTTTATACAAGCACCTGTACAACTGTATTGACTCTCGTGTACCTGCTAGAACCAAAGCAAGATCTTCAAGGAAAAAAAATGCCTGCCTGGTGGACAACTGCCATTAATAGGATATACAACATGAGAAAAAAATTGCAGGTCTCAGAACTGAAAACACTCCTTTCTCAATTTGAACAAGCAAATAAGACTCCTAGTAAAGTCTTCCAATGCTAACTTCTTCTTCTTCTTTTGGCTTTTTCCTGGTAAGGGGCCACAGCACATCACCTGTCCACTCATGATTGGCAGTGGAGTTTTACTGTGTTGAGTTGCCAGCCCAGTGCCCAACCTTCCACAGAAGGTACACACACATGCACTCACGCCTAGGGCTAATTTAGAGTGACCAATCCACCTACAGAATGTCTTTGGGATGTGGGAGGAAACCGGAGCACCCGGAGGAAACCCACGTGACCACAGGGAGGACATGCAGACTCTGCACAGAAGGCACCCCAGCCGAGGATCTGTGATGCTGTGAGGTGGCAATGCTAACTGCGGCCGCCCCTTACAAGGCTAAATACAAATCCAAATTAGCTTCCCTAACTAAGGATAACCACAAGGCATTCTTTAGTTACATCAGTAACCTCAAAGGTAAGGCCCAGAATTGTGCTTTGTAGTTAATGGTACTACATATAGAGAACCTGTGGATATAGCAAACCTGCTGCCTGACAGGTTTAGTGAAAACTTCAGTCCCCTGTCCTTGCCACATATACCCCAAAGCATTCCTAACATCTGTCACCCATACAGTATCTACAAGGAGCAGGTCTAAATGTTGTCTCCATGGCCAAAAATACACAGTCTATGGGAGCAGACAACATCAAAGGCTGTGATCTATATGGGTTAAAACAGGAATTAGCATTACCAGTGGACACACTTTTCAATCACAGCCTAAGCACTGGCTTTATTCCAGTGGAATGGAAAACAGCTACCATCATCCCTATGTACAAAGGGGATGCATCCACAGACCCCAGGAGCTACAGACCCATTAGCCTGACCAAATTTATCTGCAAAGGCATAGAATGAATCATTATGGACCTTATTAACAAAGATATAGGAAATCTCCAAACACTCAACCCCCACCTAGTTTGACTTTGTCAAGGGGAGATCAGGCTTGTTAAACTTGGTGGACTTCTTCGAGACAGTTACCGAAGCCCAAGATAAGACCAAATCTGTGCATACAGTCTACCTAGACTTAGCCAAGGCCTTTGACACAATCCCCCACTCAGGCATCATGGATAACCTCTCCGAGCTGGATATCAACCCATATATTGTCAGGTGGGTTGCAAACTGGCTCACTGATAGAACTCATACCATGAAAATAGGAGACCTCCTCCAGCAGACCCATAACAAGTGGTGTTCCACAGGGATAGGTTTAGGAACACCTACTGTTCAGAATCTGCTTCTCCAAAGTACAGGCTAAAACTAAAGGACTGCGGCTGACAAAGTTTGCTGATGACTGCAAACTGGGACGAATCACTGAAACCCCTAGCAATGTCAACATCCTTCAAGAAGGTCTTACTTAGACTAATGACTGGTGCCAAAGTCATGGTCTTAACTTAATGCAAAAAAATGCAGTATCATCCCCTTCAGCAAGGTTGATGTTCCTGCAAACTACCACATAGAGAGCAATACCCTAAGCATACAGTCAGTGGTGAGTGATCTGGGCACACAGGTCAACAGCAACCTTAGCTTCAATCACCATGTCTCCACAGTGGTAAGAAGGGTATTTTATATTGCTCATTTCATAAGTAAGGGCATTGCCTCCAGAAAAAAGAAGTTATAACCCCCTGTACTCTTCCCTCATCCAGCCAATAGTAGAGTATAATGCTCCATTTGGTGTGTTCCTTTCTAAACACCTGCAGCAATTGGAGAGACCACAAGGTTCCTTACAAAGAAAATCCAGGGTCTTCAAGATCTGAGTTATGCGGACAGACTGAAATAATTGTCACTTTACTCTATGTCATACAGACTGCTCAGAGGTGACCTGTGCCTTACATATACAGCAATCTCTGACCCAGCTTTAATGGAAATCCTGCACATCCACAAGTCAAATGGCACATGGGTCACACAATCAAAGGACCTTAACCTGGTATGTGACATCAACAGAACTTACTGGACAGATAGATGTGTCCCACAGAGATTGCCTCATCATTGGAACAAGCTTCCTATTCATGTTAAACAAAGCCCATCATCGGCCCTATTTAAGCATAATTTGGATGATTGAATGGGTAACTGGAAATTCATCCCAGGAGTTCAACCTGTGTACCTCTTGGACAGGGGCAACAGATGCTGATTTCAGTGTCTGCTTGAACCAGACACCCTTGTTAACATAAGTTGAATTTGACAAGGCTTGTGAGGGCCCTGGGTCTGTTAGCCTGGTAACCTCCTATTGATCCTATGATCCTACTTTATATCCATCCCAGTCACACTTTTGATCCCCATGGAATAAAAATGTATGCTTTTGTGTTCCATGAACTTTGTAGAGAGCAACATGACTTCATTGCTAGAAGATAAAGTTATAGTTCTTTTGGGATCATGTAAAGTTACGCCACACTTGTATTTTATTAATATGAGTGACTGTAGTATATGTATTTTATAAGAATGCTGGGGAACAAGTGCAAATGGCTTGACATGCAATTGCAATGTAGTTTTGGCATGCTATTGTATTTTAATCTATGTTAAATTTACTTATTTATGTAGCTCATATTGTATTCACAGTCAGTAATTGCAACAGAGCAGTAACATGTAAGCATTACATATCAGCACTTACAAAGAAATACAATTTTATAATTGCTGGTATGCAGTGCTGGTTACAGTTTGTATTAAACAGCTGAATGTTCAGTCCTGGTTGTACAATTTGTCTTTATACTATGCATCCTAATTATAATTGTTGCTTGTTAACTTAATTACTATGCTCAATTAGAGTTTTTGATATATTTGGACTTTGCAGCCTGATTCCAAGGGCTTTTTTAAATTACTACTATATTGCATGGCAACTCATGATGTAGTTCTGCAATTTCCAGTGTTTTCCCATGCATAATTAATTATTCAGTGTTGGGATGCAGGGCAGGCTTAAAACTGAACATTACTTTCTGCTTTGAGTGACATCAGGCAAATGATATTATGTGTCTCTTTCATTTAGCAGTAATGGCTTCATGAGATGAAATTAATGCAAACTTATAAATGGAGAAGAAAGCCACTGGGATTGTTATAAATCTGTTATGAAATAAATCATATGAAAATTAGGTGATAAATCTGTAAGCCTAAATTTACAATCATCAATAAGTTCCTCAGATAAACAATTCAAGATATATGTAGCCATCCACACATATAAGTAAATGGCTGTTGTTCCTTCAGCTTTTCCCAGTTAGGGGTCGCCACAACAGAACTCCGGTCCACTAATGATTGGCAGTAGATTTTCACGGTGCCGAGGTGCCAGCTTGACGCCCAACCTTCAACGAAGGCATGCCCATTCACGCATGTCTTTTGAATGCCACTCAACCACTGGGAGGACATGCAGACTCCACACAGAAGGTGCTCCAGCTGAGAATCAAACAGGAGAACCTTTTGCTGTGAGGCGACAATGCTACCGCTGCACCACCGCGGCTGTCTCCACATATACGTAAATGGTATAGTATTAATTAAAAAAAATATCTGATTTTGCATATGAAGTTGAAGTAGTTCATAGGTTCATAGGTGTTCTATTAGGCTAATGATCACAAGGGACATTTTAAGCCTAGCCATGCATCCCAAATCTCTGACAAGTTCTGGTACCCTTCCTAAGTGTAAGTAGGAGTTTGGGAGATGAAACATTTACAAACATGGGACTGGGAGATAAACCATTTGCAGGTTGCCTGTGTCTATTAGAGACATAGATCATAGATGCCAAACCAGGAATGAATTTCCTGTTCCCCAGCCAGCTGTCCAAGTTACACTTGAATTGAGTTAGGGAGGAACTCTGCTTCACATGGATGGGGAGCCTGTTCCAGAGAGAGGGTAGTCCTGGGATTCATACCTGTCTCTCCAGCAGGTCCTAGTTATATCACAGGCAAGGTTTAAGTCTTTAGAATGAGTAATTCTGGTGCTGTTTGTTTTGTGGATATGCAGGAGGTCCACCAGAGTAGGGTCTGAGAATGTCCTGTATGCCAGGCACAAATCTCCCCTCAACAGAGTGTAGGAGACAGAATACAGGGATAGGGCCTTGAGGCAGTCTGCATAGGACATTTTACTTTCACCCTGTATTCTTTTAGTGAGGAAGTTGGATATCCTTGGTTAGGTACATACTAAAGGGGGCATTGTACTCAATGATATGTCTGATGAATGCTGAATATAGTGGGACAATGACTTCCTTGGACCTAGATGCCATACCTTTGTTTATAAGTTGCACAGCAAAGAATGATTTCCTCAGTACTGTAGACACTTGATGGTCAAAGGCTAGATTACTGTCTGTGTGTGTTTCTAAGTCCCTGACTACTGGGTCATCTCTAAGGGATGTGTTGTCAATATGATAGTTACCAGGACTGGATGACTTACCGAAGGATACTATTATGCATTTCTTGGCATTTCGTTTTTAGTCCATGGCTCTGACACGAGTTGTTTGTCTTGGGGAACATTGGGGAACATTTGTGTCACTGTGGGATTCAATGACATGTCCTAATTTGTAATCATCTGCAAATTTAGTCAACCAGAGACCACTGACATTAGCCTTGACTTCAGAGAAGTAAATGCCAAAAAGGAGCAGTCCAAGGACCGATCCTTGAGAGACTCCACTTGTAACTGGCCTCTTTGTAGAAGTGGACTCCCCAGTTCTAATTTCCTGGGTCCTGTCTTTGAACCAGTTTGCTATCCACTGGTTGACATACCAGTTTGTACCTAACCTCCTGAATTTGTCAACAATGCCCGAGTGGGTTACTGTGTCAAATGCCTTGGCCAAGTCAAGGTAGGCAGTGTGAACCATTTTGTCCTCATCCATTGTTTTGGTGACCTTCTCAAAGAAGTCCACCAGGCTGAGTAGGCATGACCTGCCCTTGATGAAACCAAACTGAGTTGGGTCCAGTGTCTGGCAGTTTACTATATCATTATTGATTATTTCCATGATAATTCTTTCCATGGCTTTGCATATAAGACTAGTGAGACTTACAGATCTGTAGTTTCCAGGGTCTGTAGATGACCCACCTTTGTGCAGAGGGATGACTGTTGCTGTTCTCCATTCATGAGGCAAGAAACCTGTTTGGAGGCTACAGTTAAATAGCAAATCATGTTTCATGCTATTTAGAAGGCATCCTGGGATATGGTCTGGGCCCATTGATACAGTGTTCTTGGCCTTGGAGAGAGCATTAAGCACCTGTTCCCTGGTTATAGTAGGGGGAGTTATATTTGATGGTATTTCCTGAGGAAGGTTGAGGGGGAGAGAGGGCTAAAGTTGGAGCTGAATTTATGGGTCAGTAGGTTTGCTATGTCTTCTGCCTCAGTATAGATGGCTCCATTTACAATGAACTCTACACACAATTGTGTATTGCCTTTGATCTTGCAGATATAGCTAAAGAATGCCTTCTGGTTGTCCTTGGCCTGGAAGGCCAAATTTGGCTTTGGAAGACTTTATTTGTCCTCTCAGTTGTTTGTTTAGTTTTAGAATGCTTTTATCCTGCTGGGTGCTTTGTACAGTGTGATGAGTGTGCTTTTATGCTGCTGGGGGCTACAACTCTTAATTTTTGCCATGATTTTCCTTCCTTCTGTTATACAGTGTAGAATTTTGGGGCACCCAATTAAGTAGTCAGTATTAGCTATCTGAAAAATATATATTCTGTATGTGATCTTGCTGCTGCGTAAAGAATACCCAACAGCCTTCAGCTGGATTTAGTCTATGTGTAAGGGCTCATGCCACTCAACTGTCCAGAATTCTGCAAAATGTCCACAATTTTGCCTCATATTTTTGACATGTTCCTTATAACTTTTGTATTTTTTGTCAGATCATTAGGTTTGAAGTCATTAAACAATGACATGCATTTGAATTTCAAATTTCATATCCTTCAGCTTTGGATGGTGGAGTGGTGCAGCAGTTGCATTGTCACCGCACAGCAAGAGGTTCTCCAGTTTGATTCTTGGCTGGGGTGCCTTCTGTGTGGAGTCTACATGTCCTCCCTGCATTTATGTGGGTTTCCCCTGGGTGCACTGGTTTTCTCCCACGTTACAAAGACATGTGTCTGGAGTGTTTCTCCCCAGGCCCTCACTGAAAATCGGCTTTGTTCCAAGTCAGACTTTCCCAGTAAACAAATGTTAAATAAATAAAAAAATAAATAAATTCAGAAAAATGCATGGTAATGTAAAACATGTTATTCTAGCAGCATTCCAAGCTTATAACATCACTATGTAAAATCCCCTCATTGTTTTGACTTTGTCCATAATCCTTGCACTAAGTGGTAGACAGGCATGATAAGGGCACTGATCCCCAAAAGAAAAGTAGTACTTAAGCCTACTAGTTTACAGATTATTCAAAAGAAGTTGCACAGAAAAGTTCATAATTTAAAAGCATGATTTAAGGTAGCTACATCAGTACATAAGAAATGTAGCAAATAAGTAGACTTCTGTTAATGATGTATGAAGGACAGTTGGGTGGGGGAAAGCCAAAATACATTAACAAGAACAAACCTTAAGTAGGAAAGAACCTGACAGGAGAGTGATGTTCTGAGTCTGAGTTCCCTTGGCTTCAGAGAGCCTCTTACTATTTCAATGGGCAAGCTTAGGACTACTTAAATAAGCATCAGACCCAGAATTTTGTGCGTGTTCATTGCTATCATTCTACAAAATAGACTAGAGAATGGCAGATTATCATCCACAGAATATTACAAAAGACAAATTAATAACATACAAAATATCTAAACATAGTAACAGGGCCACCTTTCTTCATAGTCTCATAATATCCCATCTCAAACTTTCCCTCTGTGGAGACATTTACCCCAGTCTTGGGCCCACACATTCAGCCACCTCCCATCTACTCCCCCCCCATAAAAATCTACTACTATTTACACTAAACACATGCAGCATTATCAACAAAATAACAGAATTTCACTTAAGACTAAAACTTCATTCCCAGACATAGTATACTGAGACCTGGCTAAAACTATACATTCAAGACTGTGAAATTGTCCCACCAGGTTATAACATCCTGAGAAAGGACAGAACCAATAAAAAGGCAGGAGGTGTAGCCTTAATCTATTGCACCAGCTTAGCAATCAACCTCCCTCCAAAGCTGTCCCATCCTTTGATAAAGCAGAAATACTCCTAGCATCCATGCATATGAATAACTCCAAGCATATATGCATTGCAATAAACTATATACCCCTGGCCAAATATTCCAACTGTTGAAGACTTCCTCGCATGGACATCTGACAATATCACGCATGAAACTATCATCATGGGTAACACTAACATCAATTGGCAAAATATAATTTCCATTCCCTCACACATAGCATACACCTTCACGGCTTCACACAACGTATTACCAGCCCAACAAAAATGAACAACAGCAACCAATCAGGTACAACATTAGATTGGATAGTGGTAAATGATCCCCATAAATACGCCAACACCAGTACCCTTCCTAATGACCTGAGTAATCATTCGCCAACTTATACTTACAAAACTTCCACTAATACACCTAAAGTTCACAACTATAAAACATCAAGAAACTTAACCAAATTTGACCCACAACTATTCAACTCTATTCTAAAAGCTGTAAACTGGACCCCCTTTAAAAATACTACCACTGGACAAAGCTTTAAATTACTTCAACAAAATCTTCTTAGATACCCTCAACAGCCTAGCTCCTCTCAGGACCAAAAGAACTAAAATAAACTATGCTCCTTGGCTTACTAAATCCACTAAACAGATATTTTTATAAAGAGACCATGCCTGGAATAGCTGTCAAAAATAAAAATGAAACAAACCAACTAAGATACAAACAACTGCATAATAAAGCAAAAAAACAAATCCCCTCCAAAAAAAAAACTTTTCTCAGCAATTATCTAGTCAAAGAAATAACCCCAAAAATTCTAGAAATCAATTTCAGCTATTTTTACTCCTGGGAAATCTCCAAATCCATTACCAGCCCCAGATAAAGAACCAACCCAAATAGCAAACATGTTTAACACCCACTTTTTTAAAGTATACTAAAACTGGTAAATACTTCCCCACATAACTACAATTCCACACTCACAAATAATCTACCACAAACCAACCCAGAAAATAACTACTCCAGCCCAATCACCTCCTCCACCCTCCACCATAACTATACTCTTAGGTCTAAAACAAATACTTTCACACCACAGCCTGTATCTACCTCAATTATTCATAAACTTCTTACCAAACAAAAACCTTGCTCCCTCTCGGCAGACAATCTACCAACAGAATACCTAAAGATCTCCACTAATGCTATAGCCTACCCAGTTAGTATACTGATCAATAGGTCTATCTCTGAATCTTACATCCCTAATCTATGGAAAAGTCCATCATCATTCCCTTACATAAAGGCGGAAAAATGGTGAGTTATCAAATTACAGACCAATCTCTATTCTCTCCCCTCTCTCTAAAATACGTGAAAAGTGCATACACCTACAACTAACAAAATGTATCTGAAACAATAAGCTTCTTTCTCCTATCCAACACGGCTTTTGGCCTACACACAGTACCACCACTGCATTGCTATCCTTTATAGACACTGTAAACAGAGCTATGTACTCTGGCCAGTTAACATCTGTTATACTGCTAGACTTATCAAAAGCCTTTGACACAGTATCTCACCATAAGCTTTCACAACAACTTTCTATGCTAGGATGCTCTCAAACCTCCCTTAACTGGTTCAATAATTATTTGACCAACAGGCAACAATGCATCAGGTGGCAAAATAGTTTATCTGAATACATAGTAAACAATATTGGAGCTTCCCAAGGGTCCGTACTTGGACCCCTACTCTTTAATATATTTATCAATAACTTCCATACTGCCTCACTTCAAAGCACCCTCATCCAATACACTGATTCACTACTTCCAATAATTCCAAAAAGCTCTTAAAAATACTAGAGACATTTTTACCTCCATCGAATTCTGGCTAAACAATGCCCAACTACTTCTAAACCCAAACAAAACCAAGCTTCTGTTGTCCTGTAAACCACTCATACATGACTTCAAAATTTATTCCCAGAATAATATCCTAATTGAAACAGTAGACCAGGCAAAACTTCCAGGCATCACATTAATAACACTGTCCTAAGCACGCAATCAGTCATGATGGATTTGGGCACCCAGTTTGATAGCAACCTGACTTTTTTCCACCATGTTGATTCCATTGTAAGGAAAGCTTTCTACATGGCCCACCTCATAAGTAAGGGTATCTCATCCAGGGACAAGGAGGTTATAACATCCCTGTATTCTTCCTTTATAAGGCCCATTATTGAGTCAATGTCCCTTTCAGTATGTACCTCACAAAGCACATGCAGCAGCTGGAGAGACCACAGATGTTCCTCACCAGGAGAATCCAGGGCCTCCAAAATCTACCATAAATAGATAGGCTAAAAGCCCTATCCCTCTACTCAGTTTCATACAGACTCCTCAGAGGTGACATCTGTCTGGCATACAAGGTGATCTCAGACCCCACCTTGATATAATGACCGCATATCTGCAAGTCAAGCTCCACTCAAGTAACCTGCACAAGCAGCCTCAGCCTGGTCTGTGACATCAATGGGACTTGTTGTTGGGACAGATTTGTGTCCCAGAGACTCCCCCATTTGTGCCATAGACTCCCTCTCCACATCAAGCAGAGTTCCTCTTTACCACTTTTTAAGCACAATCTGGATAACTGTATGGGAAACAGAAAATATATCCATGGGATTCCACCTGTGTCCCTGCTGGTCAGGTGCATCTGGTACTGACTTGTTTTAAACATAAGCTAATCTCTTCATTAGGCTTATAAGGGCCTCAGGGCCAATAGCCTAGTAACTTCCTATGATACTATGCCCCAACCAAACTAAAACTTGCCAACACACTCCTACTTCCTTCCCTCCTATATGGAGCCCCTATACTCACTAACCTCCATACATCACTAAAAATAAGCTCCAATCATGTTACTACAAAATAACAAAATATGTTACTGCTCTATACAGCTACACTCATCATTGCTTGGCCCTTAAGAAGCTAAACTGGGTAGAATTTCCCATTACCTGAATTTAGTGCAACTGTCTCTTACCCACAAAATAATCTATAAACCAGACAACTGCCCTGCCTTAAACATATCTTACAATCCTATACCCAACCTAGAAATCTCTTTTCTACCAACAATGTACTTTTAAAAGTATATAGACCTACAAAAAGAGCTGGCCATTTCTTCTAGTCTTGTACCATTGCAAAACTCTGGAATGCCTTACCTTCAGATATTTCTTCCATAGAATCCATTAATTCCTTCAAAATTAGACTCAAAGACCATGTACTCTCACATCTGTCCATGCTCCTAACTCCCCTTCCCCTCACTTTTGGTTCTTCACCCACCTCATACTAACATAATTCCTCTGCTCGCTACCCTTTTAGACTATCCACCCTATTTCTCCTATTTCTTAACTAAAATATCCATACTATCTGATATCACTTGTCCTCATAGGAATCAATCTCTCTTATATTTTACTTTACCACCTCTAATTATTCTTATTACTACAAAGGCAATATGCCTCTGCTTTTCTACTTATTTCTGCCATAATGAACACAAACTGTAATTTATTTTACTGAATGCAACCATATTAGGGCTGCCAAATGAATGTTATAGTAATCATTTGTATTTGACTGTATTCCTTTAAAATATATGCTTAACTCCTGTATAATATTACAGCTGTATAATCTCTTGAATTATTATTGTTCTGATTGTATTAATGGAGCTTTTCTGCCCTGGCCTCCACTGAAAATGGGTTCCCTGACCCAGCTGGATTTTCCCAGTCATCAAATGTCAACAAATAAATACATAAATAAATAAATGCCTGACTCACTCTAAAAAGCTAAGTAAAATAGTTTAAACCAATAGTAAGGAGAAGGGAGGATTGTCATTACTGCTGTTCTGAATCCAGGGCTGGCCTTTCGTCAATTAGTGCCCTAGGTATGAGGGCTCCACAGCACCCCCCTCCCCCACACCACCCAGTGCCCCATCCTGGTCTACTTACACCATCCAGATTATTAGAAAAGTGCTCCTGCTAGAATGGCACTCTAGGCAGCCGCCTAGTTGGCCTATGTTTAAGGCTAGCTCTGTCTGAATCAGACAGCTGTATTTCAGAGCCTGATCTGCTCCTTTTATCTGCCCCCCCCACACACACACACACACACACTCTCTCTTAGAGCCTAGTTATCTTTAATTATCAAAGGCAAGTATGCTAACTATTAAGTCCCTGCCACCACAGACACACACACACACACACACACACACACACACACACACACACACACACACACACACACACACACACACACATACACACACACATGCAAAATTATATACATATATATATATATATATATATATCTGTACGTATCTATGTGTGTGTGTGTGTGTGTGTGTCTCTATCTATCTATATATATATATATATATATATATATATATATATATATATATATATATATATAATGTCTATATATATATGTATCCATCGACCGTGGAGTTGGTTACATATAGATATATAAATATGAAGGTGTGGGATGCAATGCCCTGTGTAAAAAACATTTTTTTCTCTCTTTTTTATTTTTTAAGATCACAAATGCAATAATGTTTTGTTGGCATTTATAACTGCTACTTCTGTAGTAGTGTATGTTACCACTTAAGTATTCAATTATTAATAATACATTTTGTGTGTGCATATGTATGCATGTGTGTTTGCACATTATGAACAATAAAACTTTTACAATTAATACCTGTTTAATGAATGCGTCTTTCGACTTTTCCGAGTTAGGGGTCGCCACAGCGGAACTCTGGTCCGCTAATGATTGGCAGTTGATTTTTATGTGCCGAGTTGCCAGCCCTGACGCACAACCTTCAACAAAGGTACACCCATTCACGCATGTCTCCACGCAGAAGACGCTCTAGCTGAGAATCAAACTGGACAGACCTGTTTAATAAAATTATTAAACAGAACTGAAGCAACCAATACAACTACCATGAATAATTGTTTGCTGCAGGTCAACTTTTTTACTGGGTTCAGGTATAAATGGGATTACTTACTATGTGAAGGTAGAGCTGACTACACATGGTCACCGCTTTCACTCATTAACTAATTTTATTCCTAAACTTTTTCAGTAATATTAGTATGAATAAATATAGCTACAGTACATGCCTACAGTCTGTTTAATAATACTGAAGGAAGCAGTAGAGCTACCACTGTGTATATCTAACCATGTATAGCATGAATGAACAGATCAGCATTCAGCATATGTCTACAGCTTCATTAGTTCAGTAACTTTGTTCATAAAGTTCTACCATATTTGGAATGAGGCTATTAAAGGTATGAAGTCATAGCTGTTTCTGCTGTTCACTGTAACTTTGACTCTATCAGTAAGGCATTAAGGCAACAAACCACAAACAGTACTTCTTGCTTTAACTGTTAATATTTTTAACCACAGCCATAGCATTTCAAAGCAGAAGAAAAAGAAAGTGAAACTAAAATGTTACTCTGTAATAAGGCAAGGGAAACATTATTACTGGAACAAAATATAACCAATGCAACACACTGTAATACTAAGATATAACTAAGTAATCAGTGAACATAAACCATGTCACAAAAATGTAATGTAACCAAGGCATTACAAGCTAAAAAAACAATAACCAACAAAAAAGGAAGAAAAACAAACTCCAGAAATGTTTCCAACCAACAGCCTGAATGTCTAAAGCCAAGCTGAAGAAGCATGGTAATCAGTGGTCTAAGAGTAATAATGCAAGCCACAAACCACCAACGTAAAAAAAAAAACAGGTGAATTTAGTGTTTAAACCACATAGAACTAAACACTTTCATCACTGTAACTGTGGGACTTTATGAGAGTTAATGAGTAAAACAATAAATTAAAGTATTTATATTGTCTTACAGCTCCACCCCTAAAATTAACTAATTACAATTAATCAACATAAAACGATAAAATAGTTTGCTCACCTAAATATATTTGATGTTAAACACCATCCTTTCACCACAGCAATAATATTAAATAAACACAAAACAAACACTGAGAATATTGTTCTGTATGATTTTCCCTGTTTGTCTTTTAAGTAGTCATTGAAATGCAAGAAATGCCTGACTAAAAGAAGCATGGTATACGTGAATATACATGTAAAGTCAATACACTGATAAGAGCTTAGGGGCTATGATGTAATATATTAAAGCCAAATAATGCATTATGACATACCTAGAAGTAAAATAAACAATCAAGTTGCTAGACCCCCTGCGGGCAGACTCTGGAATTACATTTAAAAATATAAACCAAAATTTATAGAGTCCAAAAGTGGTATTAAAATGTAGGAAACTTCAAGACATGATGAAACAAACATGTTTTTCAGTCTGTGGGTGCAGTTCTCCTTTAACTTGACCAAATCCTAAATATGTATACTTTTACTTTCTATAATGAAGGGACACAGTGGGCCTCCCACATGTTATCATCTCTTTATGGTGAGTTTTTTTTTCCAGTGATCACTTCCTTGTTCTAATTTTTTTAATATGCCAATCTCTACTGAATGTTATGGGAACTTTTCCAGTTCATGTCCATGCCACCTATATCAAGAATTTTTCAATTATTCGATAAAATATCCCTAAAGGCACCTGCATCACAATTGTAGGTAGTGATAAACCCTCTCCTAAATCTTTTGTCCATATTCCTATTTGTCACCCTCCATAGGCCACCAGTACCCAAAAGGAGATTAGATACCCGATTCATCCTTTTTTCATAAATGTCTTTAAATATACCTTCAAGTTCGAGGAACTTGTTGGGTAGCCCTTATTTAATGAGAAAAACAGACAGGCCAGCAGAAAAAGCAGGAATGATGCAGAGTCAAAAATACAATATATAAAGGTTTATTTGTAAACCCAAATAACCACAGACCGGTTTCGGCAGAATATGCCTTCCTCAGTGTGTTACAAACGGATAAACAGAGGATGAAAAATACATATGCATATATATATAGTATGAATTGACCAATGAGCATAAAAACTGCCCTGTCATTCATTAATATTCATGAATAAGAATAGGGACACCAAAAACAGTGCAATTCAAAATGAATGATACTAGTAATGATAATTTCAAAAAAATAAATGCAAAACAGTATACATATTTAGAAAGACCAGTTATGCTAAAATATGTATGGAACATATTAATAACATAAGAATATATTATAACAAGACAATATATTATAAATATAGCAAATAATGGAAGGAGTTTGATAACCACTCTGATGTAGTCAAAGCAAAGTGCGCAGAAATGTGCAGAGTGCAAAATACAGGGGAAATATTCAATATCCTGCTGTACTAGGTTAGCAAAAAATCTGATAAACATATATCATCATGATAAAAAAGAACATTATAAAAATATATGTATTATGGAATCAGTTGGTATATGAAGTAAGAAACATACACTGAAGTGAATGAAGTAAGAAACATACACTGGCTGACAAGAAGTGAAGTGATACCTGAGTAACGATGTTCATAGGTATATATAGTCATGATAAATCGGCATATGAATGTTGGTATGTTCACATGATAGGATATGTAGTGGACAACTGTGACATAAGAAAAGTTATGGAAATCAAGGTTAAAAATGATCATTGAGTCCTGGACTGAAAATAGCTCCCAAAGTAATGATCCAATATTTCTCCTTCTGAGTTAGAATGCCATGCCAGCCTTGTTTATTGTTACGATCACCCACAATTCGATCAATAATCATAAACGTAAATAGTGCTTGTGGATGTTGGAGGAGGTGTTGGTACATAGCATTGGTGGTCCTTTTGTTTTTGATGTCACTGCGATGTTCATTAATCCTGCTTCTAAGTTGTCTGGAGGTTTGACCCACATAGAAGGCCCCACAGTGACAGGTAGCTAAATATATAACCCAGTCACTACTGCAATTGCCAAATACCTTGCATTCAAACACCTTACTGGTGTTCCTGCTGGAGAACTGTTTGGATTTGGTAATCTGTTGACATGATCCACAATGACCACATGGGTGTGTGCCCAAGAGTTCGTGTCTCGTGAGGGTTAACTGTTTGTGAATAGCCGCACCACTACCTGTATGTTTGTAGTGAGAGAGGTGTGATCCTAACGTTTTACTCCTTTTGTATGAAAACTTGCATTCCTCACTTAGAAGGGATCTGAGCTGGTCATTGACGAGCAGAATATTCCAATGTCTTTTGATAGTATCACGGATGACATTATAATTCCTACCATAGGTAGTGATAAACCTAATGGTAGGTTGTGCAGTGTCAGTAGGTGGATTCTTGTAATCCAATAATTCCGTTCTCTCCATGTTCTTGGCTCGATTTCTCGCCAGATTGATGTCAACATAACGATATCCCCTGTTCATAAATCTGCAGCAGAGATCTGTACTGGCCATATGATGATCCTCCTGATTGGAGCAAAGACGTTTCATACGCATAAACTGTGATACAGGGATGTTTCTGATGGTGTGGCATGGGTGCATGCTAGAAGCGTGTAAGATAGTGTTATATTGGGGATATTTAGGAAAGACCTTCATGGACACCGTATTGTCCAGATTTCTGTAGACAGTCACATCCAGAAAGTTGATGGTTTGTTTGTCATAGGTAAGAGAAAATTCCAATCCCCAGATGTTACCATTAAGATATTCCACAAATTCATGTAGACATGCCACATCCGCACGCCACACCATCCAGCAATCATCCAAGTATCGACGCCAAATATCCATTTCCACTAGGTATAGATTGTGGGATATATCATAGATCATGCACTCTTCAAAATATGCCATGAATAAATCCGCATATATGGGAGCAAAGGATGCTCCCATGGCAGTACCCTGAAGCTGCCAGTAGCATTCCCCTTGGAAATAAAAGATGTTCTTGTCGAGTACATGTTCAGATAAGCAAATCAACAGTGTGTTGAATCCTTATGTATACAAGTTGGCCCTGTCCAACCATATTGTAATGATTGTAATCCAGCCCAGTGTGGAATGCTGGTGTACAGTGCTTTGACGTCTAGTGTGCACATGAGCCAGTCAGGTTCCAACTGTATGTTCTGAATGATCTTGAGAAACTGAGTGGTGTCTTGTAATCTGGCCCTGACCAAACCCAAGAGTGGTTTAAGGTATTGTATTAGAAATGCTGAGAGGGGCTCAGTTAAAGATCCTATCCCTGACACAATAGGTCTTCCTGGGGGCTTAGTTAATGATTTGTGAATCTTGGGTAATAAATAAAGAATTTGTTTGCATGGTCCAACAACTTTAAGATGGGACACACACTTTTGACTAATGATTCCCTCCTCACATGCCAAATTCAAGAATAAATCAATTTGACATTTGAAATTGGGAGTGGGATCAAAAGACATTTTCATGTAACATGTTTTATAAGACAATTGTCGGAGACCCTCCTGTATATAAGCATCCAGATCTTGAACAACTACTGCGCCTCCCTTGTCCGCTGGTAATACTGCAATTGTTTTATTATTGCGGAGTTGTTCCAGGGCCAGATTCTCATTTGGATTGAGATTATTCGCCATCATGGTGTGCCCATAATTCTGAAAATGAAGATCCCTAAGGACAGATTGCATGAATATTGATACATGCTTGTTCATGGGGGGTTGGAATTCCAATTTACCAAATCTGAACTCATCAGATCTTTGAGAACATGAATTCGCAAAAAATAATTTGAGGTTAAGATTCCGACAAAAGCCCAAAACATCATTCACAACATGATATTCATGGGAAAAGAAGCCAGGTATAAAGTTCAGGCCTTTATTAAGTAAAATTAATTGATCCCCAGTCAATGCCACCCATGAAAGATTGAGAACATTCTGATTAATAGTTATTGCTTCTTTTAGGTCAAGAAATTCTTGATCAGACCCTCCAGGGAATTGTCTATTATGTTTGTTTTTGTGTTTTCTGCCCCCCCCTGTGTTTGTGGCCATGTCTAAAGGGAACTGTTTGTTGCTCTTTTTCCTATGTGGAGACCCCCTGTCCATAGAGCTATCATAATCAGTAAGTGAGGAGTCTTCTCCAGAGGTACTATTATAAGCTCCCTCCCTGTTTTTAAGAATAGACCTGGGTCTCTTCCTGATCACAGTTGGGACCCGGACCCTGACCAGGATCTGCAAACTGAACAGACGGTTTGTCTCAAGGCGACCCTCTGGTAGTCGGAGAAATCCCTATGAAATTTCTTTATCTTACGTTCTTTAGTAATCTTTTCGTGATTACTTAGATCTTTGGATAATTTTTTAATATGTTCCTGGAATTTTGGTGTGGATTCGTGTTTCTTGCAATTAGAACATAAAGTTTTCACTTCCTGGATGTTAATATCCACTATTCTCTCATAATATTTCAACAGAGCGTTCACAAATAACATGGACCCAGCTTGAAGTGCTACCTTCCAATCTTCATTAAGTTTGTCATCAGGTCTACCAACCAAAGGTTGGAGCCGTATTCTCAACCCACGAGGGGCTATATTTTGATTGGCATATGCACAAAACAATTTTAAATGCCAAATGTTTGATCTCAAAAGCTTGAGCCCTTTAGTGAGTGAGTGAAAAAGCATATCACTATCTGCTGCAGTATGTTGTTCACTGTTGCCGGAACTATTGCCTGGTGAGGTACCAATACCAAATACTCCAATGTCCTCCCTATCGGCACAAAGTTCAGACAATATATTATCAAGGTCCATGCTGTGACAATCTGTGAATCTAATACTAACAATTGCAGAAACACAGTAGGGTTGGGGATAAACCCACTACAAGAGTGAGAGCTTTTGAGATCAAACATTTGGCATTTAAAATTGTTTCGTGCATATGCCAATCAAAATATAGCCCCTCGTGGGTTGAGAATACGGCTCCAACCTTTGGTTGGTAGACCTGATGACAAACTTAATGAAGAATGGAAGGTAGCACTTCAAGCTGGGTCCATGTTATTTGTGAACGCTCTGTTGAAATATTATGAGAGAATAGTGGATATTAACATCCAGGAAGTGAAAACTTTATGTTCTAATTGCAAGAAACACGAATCCACACCAAAATTCCAGGAACATATTAAAAAATTATCCAAAGATCTAAGTAATCATGAAAAGATTACTAAAGAACGTAAGATAAAGAAATTTCATAGGGATTTCTCCGACTACCAGAGGGGTCGTCCCTTTGAGACAAACTGGTCTGTTCGGTTTGCAGATCCTGGTCAGGGTCCGGGTCCCAACCGCATCAGGAAGAGACCCAGGTCTATTCTTAAAAACAGGGAGGGAGCTTATAATAGTACCTCTGGAGAAGACTCCTCACTTACCGATTATGATAGCTCTATGGACAGGGGGTCTCCACATAGGAAAAAGAGCAACAAACAGTTCCCTTTAGACATGGCCACAAACACAGGGGGGGCAGAAAACACAAAAACAAACATAATAGACAATTCCCTGGAGGGTCTGATCAAGAATTTCTTGACCTAAATGAAGCAATAACTATTAATCAGAATGCTCTCAATCTTTCACGGGTGGCATTGACTGGGGATCAATTAATTTTACTTAGTAAAGGCCTGAACTTTATACCTGGCTTCTTTTCCCATGAATATCATGTTGTGAATGATGTTTTGGGCTTTTGTCGGAATCTTAACCTCAAATTATTTTTTGCGAATTCATGTTCTCAAAGATCTGATGAGTTCAGATTTGGTAAATCGGAATTCCAAACCCCCATGAACAAGCATGTATCAATATTCATGCAATCTGTCCTTAGGGATCTTCATTTTCAGAATTATGGACACACCATGATGGCGAATAATCTCAATCCAAACGAGAATCTGGCCCTGGAACAACTCTGCAATAATAAAACAATTGCAGTATTACCAGCGGACAAGGGAGGCGCAGTAGTTGTTCAAGATCTGGATGCTTATATACAGGAGAGTCTCCGACAATTGTCTGATAAAACATGTTACATGAAAATGTCTTTTGATCCCACTCCCAATTTCAAATGTCAAATTGATTTATTCTTGAATTTGGCATGTGAGGAGGGAATCATTAGTCAAAAGTGTGTGTCCCATCTTAAAGTTGTTGAACCAAAACAAATTCTTTATTTATTACCCAAGATTCACAAATCATTAACTAAGCCCCCAGGAAGACCTATTGTGTCAGGGATAGGATCTTTAACTGAGCCCCTCTCAGCATTTCTAACACAATACCTTAAACCACTCTTGGGTTTGGTCAGGGCCAGATTACAAGACACCACTCAGTTTCTCAAGATCATTCAGAACATACAGTTGGAACCCGACTGGCTCATGTGCACACTAGGCGTCCAAAGCACTGTACACCAGCATTCCACACTGGGCTGGATTACAATCATTACAATACTGGTTGGACAGGGCCAACTTGTATACATCAGGATTCAACACACTGTTGATTTGCTTATCTGAACATGTACTCGACAAGAACGTCTTTTATTTCCAAGGGGAATGCTACTGGCAGCTTCAGGGTACTGCCATGGGAGCATCTTTTGCTCCCATATATGCGGATTTATTCATGGCATATTTTGAAGAGTGCATGATCTATGATATATCCCACAATCTATACCTGGTGGAAATGGATATTTAGCGTCGATACTTGGACGATTGCTGGATACTGCGGTGGTGGTGCTGCGGTAGCGTTGTCGCCTCACAGGTAGACGTTGCCCGTTCGATTCTCAGTTAAAGCGTCTACTATGTGACGACATGCGTGAATGGGCGTTCCCGTCAGAAGGTTGTGCGTTAGGCCCGGCAAGCCAGCATGTAAACTCTACTGCTAAGCATTAGCGGACCGGAGTTCGCTGTGGCGACTAACGAAAAGCGAAGACACACACACACTTGGACGATTGCTGGATGGTGTGGCATGCGGATGTGGCATATCTACATGAATTTGTGGAATATCTTAATGGTAACATCTGGGGATTGGAATTTTCTCTTACCTATGACAAACAAACCATCAACTTTCTGGATGTGACTGTCTACAGAAACCTGGATAATATGGTGTCCACGAAGGTCTTTCGTAAATATCCCCAATATAACACTATCTTACATGCTTCTAGCATGCACCCACGCCACACCATCAGAAACATCCCTGTATTACAGTTTATGCGTATGAAATGTCTTTGCTCCAATCAGGAGGATCATCATATGGCCAGTACAGATCTCTGCCGCAGATTTATGAACAGGGGATATCGTTATGTTGACATCAATCTGGCGAGAAATCGAGCCAAGAACACGGAGAGAATGGAATTATTGGATTACAAGAATCCACCTACTGACACTGCACAACCTACCATTAGGTTTATCACTACCTATGGTAGGAATTATAATGTCATCCGTGATACTATCAAAAGACATTGGAATATTCTGCTCGCCAATGACCAGCTCAGATCCCTTCTAGGCGAGGAATGCAAGTTTTCATACAAAAGGAGTAAAACGTTAGGATCACACCTCTCTCACTACAAACATACAGGTAGTGGTGGGGCTATTCACAAACAGTTAACCCTCACGGGACACAAACTCTTGGGCACACACCCATGTGGTCATTGTGGATCATGTCAACAGATTACCAAATCCAAACAGTTCTCCAGCAGGAACACCAGTAAGGTGTTTGAATGCAAGGTATTTGGCAATTGCAGTAGTGACTGGGTTATATATTTAGCTACCTGTCACTGTGGGGCCTTCTATGTGGGTCAAACCTCCAGACAACTTAGAAGCAGGATTAATGAACATCGCAGTGACATCAAAAACAAAAGGACCACCAATGCTATGTACCAACACCTCCTCCAACATCCACAAGCACTATTTACGTTTATGATTATTGATTGGATTGTGGGTGATCGTAACAATAAACAAGGCTGGCATGGCATTCTAACTCAGAAGGAGAAATATTGGATCATTACTTTGGGAGCTATTTTCAGTCCAGGACTCAATGATCATTTTTAACCTTGATTTCCATAACTTTTCTTATGTCACAGTTGTCCACTACATATCCTATCATGTGAACATACCAACATTCATATGCCAACTTATCATGACTATATATACCTATGAACATCGTTACTCAGGTATCACTTCACTTCTTGTCAGCCAGTGTATGTTTCTTACTTCATTCACTTCAGTGTATGTTTCTTACTTCATATACCAACTGATTCCATAATACATATATTTTTATAATGTTCTTTTTTATCATGATGATATATGTTTATCAGATTTTTTGCTAACCTAGTACAGCAGGATATTGAATATTTCCCCTGTATTTTGCACTCTGCACATTTCTGCGCACTTTGCTTTGACTACATCAGAGTGGTTATCAAACTCATTCCATTATTTGCTATATTTATAATATATTGTCCTGTTATAATATATTCTTATGTTATTAATATGTTCCATACATATTTTAGCATAACTGGTCTATCTAAATATGTATACTGTTTTGCATTTATTTTTTTGAAATTATCATTACTAGTATCATTCATTTTGAATTGCACTGTTTTTGGTGTCCCTATTCTTATTCATGAATATTAATGAATGACAGGGCAGTTTTTATGCTCATTGGTCAATTCATACTATATATATGCATATGTATTTTTCATCCTCTGTTTATCTGTTTGTAACACACTGAGGAAGGCATATTCTGCTGAAACCGGTCTGTGGTTGTTTGGGTTTACAAATAAACCTTTATATATTGTATTTTTGACTCTGCATCATTCCTGCTTTTTCTGCTGGCCTGTCTGTTTTTCTGGATATTTGGTTTGGGCCGTGCATCCCCCACTTGCATAGAACTTGGTTTGTGCTAACCCTTATTTAATACCATCCATCTCAATTTTTCATCTTCCTGATAAAACATATCCAATGGGGAGACCATTCTTGCCAGTGTGATCAATCGACCCTTAACTAGGACCCTTTTTTGATGTACTAGGTGGCAGCTGTCAAAGTGGAGGAGTATATTGGAGTAAGTGGGTTTCCTGTATAGGTTTGATATAAAACACTTGTTGGCATAGTCATTTTTAATTTCTACATCCAAAAAGCAAACCTTCTCATAGGATTTGTTTAATGTAAACCCCCCCCCCAAAAAAAAATAAATAAATAAATATGTGGATTGTTACTATAGTGGAAAAAATCAATTAACCTTGTTTCTTTGCCCTTCCAAAAAAGAACTATATCATCCAAAATCCACCAGTACAATGTTCAGAATCTTTGAAAATGTGTCTTTCCTAGCACAATACATCTTTTAGTTTCAAATTGATATATCTGACCATACCATGCATCTTAGGCACTTGGGCATCACGAATAAGGCATAAAGGTAGATCAAAACTATCTTTGTATATTTTTTAGTATTTCAAACATACAAGGAATGTGTGGATAACCTATTTTCAAATACAAGTATTCTATGTCAGAAATTTGCCCTTGCATTAAAACATCACAGATCACTGTATCTATTTTGGAATAAGCTATATTAAGTTGGTTTCTAGAGATCTCATCATATTTCTCAGAAAATAACAGCCCCTCCATTCTGGAGTTGTAATCTCTGGTATCCATTACCACCAACCATCCTCCTTTATCAGGTTTCATAAATCTTAAGTTTTTATTTTCACTGATGTCTGTCATCAGTCTCCTTTCTTCATAGCTTATATTGGTTTCATGTTTAACATTTGTGTTGTTTAGCAAATTTCTAATGTCACATTCACTTTGTTTCTCAAATAACAATGGTTGGATGAAGTGGAGGATTGTATAGGTTAGGTCTCTTAAACTTGCCAATGGGCTTCTGTATAGAAATAGCTTCCCTCAATAATACATTAAGGTTCAATTTTCTAGTAAAACATTTCAAATCAATTAATGTCTCCACTAGTCTACCCCTCCTGGTAGGTAGAAAGGTCAAGCTTTTTTTCAAAAAAGAGGCATGCTGTTTAGGAATAGTAGCTGAACTTAGATTGAAAATCATAAAATGCCCCCTTAGAATTGGGTACTAGGACTAGTGGTTTCTTGTACTGTACTTCCTCCTCCCACTCTGCTTCTACTGCTGTGTTAGGATGGGGCATGTAATTCACTGTTCTGAAAGTCTAGAGTGGGTCCCTCCTTCTTGGTTTCCATCCCTCTGTTCATTAACTTTTCCGATCTCCAGACAGGTGATATCTCTAAAGGGACTTCTTAAACACTAATATGTAAACTGGGGCCCTCTAAGGATTAAAATCTCTCCCATAAATATTTGAATTCAAACATGGTAAGGGGTATGTTGTATGATTCTGGTAATTGCATTTGTCCTGCAATAATTTCTTTTCTTTCCTGTTTTTTTTTTTTGCATCATTAAGTAATTTATCACCTTTCAAAAAAACATTATCATAGACACTTTAATAATGATCATACAAATCATTAGAAATAGTGCCATCTAATTTCAGACTTTAAAATGTCCATAGTAGTTTGATTATATCTCATAAAGACCTCCCTTAGCTCACACCCTTGTCAGTCAAACAGTTTCAAAAGGTCGTGATGTAACTCTAAACCCTCCTTTAATTCAGAGGGAAACTTCCAAGACCTTAACACCTTTGGTACAATACCCTGTTTTACACATTCATGGAAATAATAATTTTCCACCAGAAGTTTTCAATATTTAGTCAGTCTGTTTTCAAAAAGATTTAGTTGTTTAGCCAGGGAAATCCATGAACCCTGGTCCTGCTTCATAATGTTCTCATAGTAAATTTCTTTGTGAAACCAGTCATTCAAATCATTTACTCTATTAAAATTACCTGCCCTTATTTTGTCTGATGTTGGTGGCATTGTGGCTGCTCAAGTCTGAACCAGGATTCTGAGCAAATCTGAATGTTAAAGCTCCACCTGTGTCTCTCTGCCCACAAGGCATACCACGCCCTCTATTTTGCAGGCTTTCCAATCCATGAGATGTATCAATAAATAAAAAAAAAAAAACAATTATCTTCTTGTCCAACCCATTTACTTTTTGGATAAGCAATGTGATGAGCTGAGTTAAATTATTCAGTGAAGAATCCAAACTTTCTAGTCAGCTGTGAAACATTTCTGCAGTTTGTTCTAAGTAGTGGGGATATTTGTAGCATTTCCATATTCAGACTTGTATTTGGGCCTAGTGTTTGTGGAGGCTGTGTGTCTGAGCACATATTCAGAGTCATTGGTTTGGCCAAAGCCATCAGGAATTTCTGTGAGAGAATTGTTTGAGGTCATTGGCTGACTGAGGTCACCTGGACTACAGCTTAGACTAAGCACCTCATTGGTTCTTTTGAGATTTCTTTCTTAAAAGCTGTCTCAGGTTTCAACTTTCTGTTACCTAAGAAGTTCAGTTTTGAATGCTCTGCCATTTCACAGTGAACTGATCGAAGGAAGGACACTGAGGAAACTCGGAGCTATAATATATAACATTAAGTATCCTGTTTTTTGTTTATTTTGTTCTTTATTTCTTTGTTATTTATAACACTTTGTGTACTGTGTATTTTTCTAGCTAGTTTCACTGTGTGTAAGGTATTAACTGGAAATTGTTCACTTTTATTAAGCATCTGTTGGGTTGTTTGTTTCTGATAACTGGTTACAGTAAACTCTTTTTTTCTAGAGGCTCCTTTAGCTGTTTAAAACTTTCATTTAAAGGCTCACTGCTGCTTTTCAGCTGTGAAACATTTCTGCAGTTTGTTCTAAGTAGTGGGGATATTTGTAGCATTTCCATATTCAGACTTGTATTTGGGTCTAGTGTTTGTGGAGGCTGTGTGTCTGAGCACATATTCAGAGACATTGGTTTGGCCAAAGCCATCAGGCATTTCTGTGAGAGAGAATTGTTTGAGGTCATTGGCTGACTGAGGTCACCTGGACTACAGCTTAGACTAAGCACCTCATTGGTTCTTTTGAGATTTCTTTCTTAAAAGCTGTCTCAGGTTTCAACTTTCTGTTACCTAAGAAGTTCAGTTGTGAATGCTCTGCCATTTCACAGTGAACTGATCAAGGAAGGACACTGAGGAAACTCCGAGCTATAATATATAACATTAAGTATCCTGTTTTTTGTTTATTTTGTTCTTTATTTCTTTGTTATTTATAGCACTTTGTGTACTGTGTATTTTTCTACCTAGTTTCACTGTGTGTAAGGTATTAACTGGAAATTGTCCACTTTTATTAAGCATCTGTTGGGTTGTTTGTTTCTGATAACTGGTTACAGTAAACTCTTTTTTTCTAGAGGCTCCTTTAGCTGTTTAAAACTTTCATTTAAATGCTCACTGCTGCTTTTCAGCTGTGAAACATTTCTGCAGTTTGTTCTAAGTAGTGGGGATATTTGTAGCATTTCCATATTCAGGCTTGTATTTGGGCCTGGTGTTTGTGGAGGCTGTGTGTCTGAGCACATATTCAGAGACATTGGTTTGGCCAAAGCCATCAGGCATTTCTGTGAGAGAGAATTGTTTGAGGTCATTGGCTGACTGAGGTCACCTGGACTACAGCTTAGACTAAGCACCTCATTTGAGATTTCTTTCTTAAAAGCTGTCTCAGGTTTCAACTTTCTGTTACCTAAGAAGTTCAGTTGTGAATGCTCTGCCATTTCACAGTGAACTGATTGAAGGAAGGACACTGAGGAAACTCGGAGCTATAATATATAACATTAAGTATCCTGTTTTTTGTTTATTTTGTTCTTTATTTCTTTGTTATTTATAGCACTTTGTGTACTGTGTATTTCTCTACCTAGTTTCACTGTGTGTGAGGTATTAACTGGAAATTGTCCACTTTTATTAAGCATCTGTTGGGTTGTTTGTTTCTGATAACTGGTTACAGTAAACTCTTTTTCTAGAGGCTCCTTTAGCTGTTTAAAACTTTCATTTAAAGGCTCACTGCTGCTTTTCAGCTGTGAAACATTTCTGCAGTTTGTTCTAAGTAGTGGGGATATTTGTAGCATTTCCATATTCAGGCTTGTATTTGGGCCTAGTGTTTGTGGAGGCTGTGTGTCTGAGCACATATTTAGAGACATTGGTTTGGCCAAAGCCATCAGGCATTTCTGTGAGAGAGAATTGTTTGAGGTCATTGGCTGACTGAGGTCACCTGGACTACAGCTTAGACTAAGCACCTCATTGGTTCTTTTGAGATTTCTTTCTTAAAAGCTGTCTCAGGTTTCAACTTTCTGTTACCGAAGAAGTTCAGTTGTGAATGCTCTGCCATTTCACAGTGAACTGATTGAAGGAAGGACACTGAGGAAACTCGGAGCTATAGTATATAACATTAAGTATCCTGTTTTTTGTTTATTTTGTTCTTTATTTCTTTGTTATTTATAGCACTTTGTGTACTGTGTATTTTTCTACCTAGTTTCACTGTGCGTGAGGTATTAACTGGAAATTGTCCACTTTTATTAAGCATCTGTTGGGTTGTTTGTTTCTGATAACTGGTTACAGTAAACTCTTTTTTTCTAGAGGCTCCTTTAGCTGTTTAAAACTTTCATTTAAAGGCTCACTGCTGCTTTTCAGCTGTGAAACATTTCTGCAGTTTGTTTCCCATCCTCCCTCCCTGCTGGTATAGTGTTTTTATAGTTGGTGGCTTTGCAGTTGCCCGCCCCTAGTGTAAATTTGATCTGGGACCCTGCTCCCAGTCTGGTGTCATTACCTCATTCTACCCAGTATAGGGAGAACATTTGAGAAGGCCAATCAGCTTAGTTTCGGCTACTCTTTTCTCTTTCCTTTCTCTCTTTCCACTAAAAAAAAAAAAAAAAAAATGTATCTGCTTTTACTGTATTTGTGTTTTTTCCTGCTTTATTTTGCTTTTGCGTCATCTTAAAAGTACTCAATTGTATTTATTACTGCTTGGTGTAACTTATTCTAAGCCTTTTAGTTTAAGCACTTGGGCTTTAGACCAGTTGTTTTACATTAGGAAGATTTGTGGGCTGCACTGTGGTGGCAGGACATGTAGCTTACATCCTTCTAAGTTGGGAACTGCTGATATAGGGCTCAGTGTCTGTTATTCTAAAAGTGTATTAGTTCTGGTTTAAGCACCTGGGCTTCAGGCCAGTTATTTTACATTAAGAAGGTTCATGGTCTGCACTCTTGTGGGAGAAAAGGCTGGACTCTGCCCTTCTGAGCTGGGAATTTCTGGTTAAAGGCTTATAGTGCCTGCATATTTGAACTATTTCTTACTGTAATTGGTACACCTTGTTTGCTGTAGCATAGACTAGATCCAGGCCTGCTGAATCTAGTTTTGTTTGTATGCTTGTTATTTCCCTGAAAAGCTAATTCCACCTAAAACGCGGCTTTTCAGCGCTTCTGTGGATCCCTACTGATATCGGCATTGCTTACTGTACTTATTTCCTTGTTTCACTTGAAAGAAAGTTACTGTTTGTCATTTTTGCATTTAAGTTACCTGGCACTTGCTCACTAAAGCAATTATATAAGTCAGCACTAAAAAATTAAAAGCACTACACCCTCACAAACTCCCCCTGGAGTACCTTGCTCCCCATTGGCCATTTTTTTCAATTATAAAGAAATTCCCAATACTATTCTAGCATGTTCAAAGGTCAGTTGTCAATCTCCTCTCCAGTCCAGCTGGTGAATCTGGGAATCTTGAGGCAATGTTACAACTGCCTCATGTACACAGACAACCCTCTCCTCCTCCCAACAAATTCCAACACATGTGAGAGATGCAACCATATAGCCAAACTGGAGGCTAAGCTCTCTCAACTCAGTACTGGCGTAACCAGTCAGGAGGAGAAGGAAACCACACTCACTACAATTCCAGTCTCACATAGACCTACCACGACAGCAAACCAAACACATAAACACACAAAAACATACTTGGAGGTTCTAAATAAAAATTTGCCTAAGCAGCAGAGACCTCCAAAGCAGACACCCAAGCAACCGCTACCCCAAAACAAAACACGTGCAAAACATAGCTCACAAAGCCAGTGTGCCGAACAGTCACAGCCCTTAAGACTAAACAACACACCTGATACACTTGTAATAGGTGACTCTATCATCAGGCACACTGACGTCCCACTCACCAGGTTGAACAAGGAGAAGGTCACGGTGAGCTGCCTGTCGGGCGCTAGGATCCGCCACATAACACAAGCACTCAGGTCACTCCAAGGCAAGTACAAATATGACTCAGTCATTGTCCATGCTGGTGTGAATGACCTGAGACGTACCACCCTGGACTACATGAAAAGAGACATAGAGGTGCTCTCTGAGCATGTAGCCCAGGCCGGTATGACCCTGACCTTGAGTAGCATCTTACCCTCACCAAGAATGATGCCACAGTATGAAGACAAGATTATCAATTTCAACAATTGGCTTAAGTATTGGTGTCATTCAAAGGGGATCCAATGCCTGTCAGCCCGGGATGACATGCTCGACAAGCCACGATGCTTCGCTAGGGATGGCTTGCACCTGTCACCCCTGGGCTTTCGGATATTGGCAAAGGCTCTTGCTACCCCCATAGTGCCTTTTTAGGCAAGGCTCAAAAGACAAACCCACCTCCATAGGTATCACAAGGGATAAGAAACTAAGAGTAATGCTACTCAACGCCAGAAGTCTAAACCTCAAGATGCACTTTTCGAAACTCTCCTTAGCATGGAGAACATCGATATCTGTGCAGTAACAGAAACCTGGTTCAAGGCTCTCGAGAGCACCCCAGCACTACCAGGTTATACCTCATACCATGCTTTTCGGCCTCAAAACGTGGACCGAACCACAAAAGGAGGGGGAGTATCAATATTCGTCAAAGATACCCACACCTCCAGGTTGGTGGCACAGCACGAAGCATCAGAGACTATCCATGTGCAACTAACAGTGGGTAAAACTGCCTTCCAGTTTATAGCCTGCTACAGACCACCCTCCCAAACCCAGGAACCCCACTCGGCCTTCCTGAGAACACTGGAAAATATGAAGGTCTCTCCAAACACCATTATATTGGGTGACTTCAACTACCCAACCATAGACTGGGAGCATTACTCTAGCTCCAACACCCTAGCCAAAAGGTTCCTAGAATTTATAAATTCAAATGCTATGTAACAACTTGTTACCACTCCCACAAGAGGGGAAAACATACTGGACCTGATCATCACCAACATGGGGACTCTATGCACCAGACCAGAAGTGTATCCCTCACTGGTAAGATCAGACCATAAACTAATCTCACTGGATATTCACATCCCGACCCCACCCCATGCCCAGAAAACCGCAGTGAAAAACTTCTCTAAAGCAAATTTCACACTCCTCAAAACCGAGGTGGAATCCTTCAAAGCCCCCGGGCCTGTGGATAATACGGCCCAGACCGCAAAATCCTTTATAAACGCATTCTATGAACACCTTCAGGAATGCATGGATCATGCAATCCCAAATAAAACCAAGACCCAATCCTCCAAAGGCAGGCGTCCTGTCTGGTGGACCCCAGCCATAAACAAACTATATAATAGAAGGAGGAAGCTACTACATGATAGAGCAAAATGCCAAAAAGGGAAGGCATCTCTGATCAGTATTAGCAAAAAACTACGGGCACTCATAAAATCGTCTAAGGCCAGCTTTGAGAGAAAAATTGCACAGGACACTAAGGATAATCACAAGGCTTTCTTTAGTTATGTTAGGAACCTGGGTGGGAATTCCCAGATATGCTCAGAATTAGTCCAAAATGACAAAAAATACACCGAACCCACAGATATTGCCAACATCCTAGCTGACAGGTTCAGCGCAAACTTCTCCCCCCCCTCCCCCCCAAAAGGGCTAATATCTGTCCCAGCAGAGTGCTGCCCCGCTGACATCTCAGATGCTCAGGTAAGAGCTGCCCTCTCCAAAGCAAGAAACACAGCATCAATGGGACCAGACGGTGTCCCGGGCTGCGTCCTACATGAACTCCAAGAAGAGCTAAACCCAAACCTAAAACTACTGTTCAATCTCAGCCTTACTACAGGATATGTACCCAAAGAGTGGCGTACAGCAACAGTGGTCCCGCTCCACAAAGGTGGTGCCTCAACGGATCCTGGAAACTATTGCCCCATAAGTCTCACTAGCTTGGTCTGCAAAGCTATGGAAAGGATCATCATGGACCTTATAAATAAAGATATTGGGGACCTACAGACACTGGATCCTACCCAGTTCGGCTTTGTTAAGGGCAGATCCTGCCTCTTAAACCTGGTCGATTTCTTTGAAACAGTCACCAAGGCCATTGACAAGGGAAGGTGGTCCACACAGCCTACCTGGACCTCATAAAAAGCCTTCGATACAATACTCCACTCGGGCATTATAGATAAGCTCACCAGCTTAAATATAAACCCCTATGTCACTAGATGGGTTGCAAACTGGCTCAAGGACAGAACCCACATGGTTAGAATAGCTGGAGCCATGTCAGACTCCAAACCAGTTACAAGTGGCATCCCACAAGGCTCAGTCCTGGGACCTCTTTTGTTCGGTATATATTTCTCGGAGGTACAGACCAACATGGAAGGACTGTGGCTGACAAAGTTCGCAGATGACTGCAAACTGGGCGCCATAATAGACTCTCCAGCCAACACAAGCATCCTCCAAAAGGGCCTCATAGAAACAGACTACTTGTGCCAGAGCCATGGCCTCAAGCTAAATGCCAAAAAGTGTATAGTCATCCCCTTTGGCAAAAACAAAGTGCCCACAAATTACCACATAGGTGGTAATCCATTAAGTACAGAAGAAGTAATTAGGGACCTGGGGACCCAAGTTGATAGCAATCTCTCATTTGACAACCACGTGGCCAAAGTGGTTAGAAAAACATTTTATATAGCCCACCTAATCATTAAGGGATTCACATCTAGATCAGGGAGGTCATCGTGCCTCTTTACTCATCCCTCATCAGGCCCATAATTGAGTACAATGCCCCTTTGGGATGTACCTTACCAGACACCTGCAGCAACTGGAAAGACCCCAAAAATACCTCACCAAGAGGATCAAGGGGCTCAAACAGATGCCGTATGCTGCCCGGTTAAAGAAACTCCAGCTCTACTCAGTGGCATACCGCCTGCTCAGAGGCGATCTGTGCCTGACGTATAAAGCCATGTCCAACCCGGAATTAATGGACATGCTGCACCTCAGAAAATCCAAATCCCATCGAGCTACATGCTCGAGGGACTTGAACCTCAGCACTGAAATAAATAGGACATGCTGGAGGGACAGATTCATAACCCAGAGGCTCCCTTCACTCTGGAATAAAATCCCAGTCCAGGTTAGGCAGAGTCCCTCATTGACTCTCTTCAAGAGGAATCTTGATGAGTGGATGGGAGATCGTAGGTTTACCCCGGGTATCACTTCTGTGTCACTGTTAGACAGAGGCACAGTATACTAACCTTGAAAAAGGGCATAGCAAAATTAATTTAAAATGGGTGGCGAAAGCCATACACACTCTGGCTAGGCTTATAAATGCCCTAGGGCAGATAGCCTAGTATGAACCTATGAACCTATGAACCTAAGTAGTAGTGTTGAATGGAGTTACTTCCTCACTGGTCATAGGAATTGACGTCACGCTCAGGGTCCAAGATCACAATCACACACACACACACACACACACACACACACACACACATACAAAAAAAAATAGCCAATGAAAAAGGAAGAAAAACAAACTCCGCAAATGTTTTCAACAAAGAGCATGAATCACTAAAACCAAGCTGAAGAAATATGGTAATCAATTGTCGAAGAGTAATACAAGCCACAAACCACCAACATAAAAACGCTGGTGAATTTAGTGTTTAAACCCCACAGAACTAAGTGCTTTCATCTCTGTAGCTGTGAGACTTTATCAGAGTTAATGATTAAAACAATAATTTCATGTATTTATATTCTCTTACAGCTCCACCCCGCAAATTAACCAATTATAATTAATCAACATAAAACAGTAATATAGTCTGCTCACCTAAATATTTTAGATGTTAATCACCATTATCTCCCAAAAGCAATAACATTAAAAAAATACAAAACTAAAAAACAAATGATATGTACAAAATTGTAAATATACCTTGTTCTTGTAGTGAAACATGGTCAAATTTTAATACTTAAGTGCTTTCATCTTAAAAAATCTGGCCAAAGAAATGTGGTCATTCAGTCCATTAGGTCCCATGGCATTAGTTCTTAATTGCCATTCACTTTCTTTACACTCAAGCCTAATCTTCGGAGATCCCCCCCAGTTAAAATAAATTACTTCAATAATGAAAAACAGAAGGTGTTTCCCTCACTGTTTTGACCAGGGTGTTCCTCTGGTCATGTTTTTTGATGTCCCTAAAATGTTCATACATCCTTTCTTTTAGGGACCTGAGTGTTTTTTCTATATAGAATGAGGTGCATGCCTTACACAAAGTGCTGTTTACTATCACTTTTGTGTCACAATTGCACCTTTTCGGACATTTAACTTTACCAAATCCATAAATATGTATACTTTTACCTTCTATAATGAAGGGACATTGAGGACATCTCCCACATTTTATCATCCCCTTGTGATTTTATTTTTTTCTGGAAATCACTGCCTTGTTCTTAATTGTTTTATATTCCAATCTCTCCTGAATGAACATTGACACCTTTACAAAGAGTTTGTGGCATAATCTAAATTGCATATTGGTTACCTTTAGCCTGCTCAAGTTGAGGTCCTAACAAGTCCAAACCCATGACTTCTAGTAAGATTTCTATTGTACTTGTGGTTAGTACCAGAAGCTGTCTGATTTTTATTGAATAAATCCAAAGATATTTTTGATATGGCACTCAGCTTGTTCTCTGCAACTCAGACCATGCACAAGAGTCTGCAAACTACTTCTTTCAACCCTTTCTTCTTCCTTGATACATCACTACACATGCTATATTCTGATTTTCTTTATGATCCAGGCTTTTTTGTGATGTCTATTACTTTTATAGTCCCAATAATAAGGCAAAATATTGATTGCATCAAAGTAGACAAAATGTGGATTACTATCTGGAATAGAAGGCACCGTAGCTCTCAACCAATCAGGGAGAAATTTCAACAGAATCAGGGACAATCAGGGATACTTTTAAAATGTCAGTGCTAATATCTTAAGACATTGAAAGATTAAGACAATGTGAATTTATAGACATTTTCTGAAGTAAAATAAGTCTATAGATCTAATTTTTGTCATTATTTATTAAGTATAATTCACCATCTTTTCTCCAAAAGTTACCAGTTTTTGGCGGGATTAAGAGGGACAGAGTTAAAATTTGTGTCAAAATCAGGGACAGTTGAGAGGTATGCATTACATACCTGCAGATTAGGTTTGCCACCTTTTGCTGTCGCTAAAACCAGGCAAAGGCCACATACTTCAGCACCACCTCTAACCCACCTACCCAGGTGGGATGTCTTATTTTCCCTGATTGCTTTGCATTAATGATGCTTTCTTTTAAAAAAGCAGTTGAGTCTTCATTTTAACAAACACCAGTATTATGTTTGTTTTTTTTAAAAAAAAATTCACAACTTTGTACAGTGTTTTCTGGAGTACAGGAAAATCATTCTGATTTCTGGATAGTCCAGAAAAAGTCTGGATAGGTGGCAAGGCTTTTGCAGATTATCTGGTGTGCCCCTGAAGTTCAGTTGCCTTAGAGAGTATTCTGTTACTGTGTAGTGTAATACCCCCAACAAAGTTTGCGCAGGTGCGGGTGTTCCCATGTTGATTTTAGAAGCTATGGGGGCATAGCATCATTGACAAACAGCCTATCAATGGCACGTGTTTGATCGTTTTTCTCTGCCTCATTGCAGTGGATACAATTCACTTAGTTAAAGTCAGTGTCCTAACTTACAATGCTACTTTCACAGAATATTTTTTATAAAACAGAATACACAGATGGAAGAAGACTTTTTTTGTTTTAAATAAAATAACATCTTCACGTGTGTACGTCTCTTTTTCTGTTGGCATGAATTCCTTTAACAACTGTCTTGCTAAATTCATTTATTTAAAGTGAGTGTTTCAACTTATAATGCTGCTTTTTATAAAGTATATTCAAAGTTGTGTAAAACGAAATCATACCATACAACCCTTGCCATAGTTAGCCTGTTCTATAAAGCAGATAGACTAGTGCAGTTGGTTCTGCAATGTGACATCTGACAGTACTGTACTCGCAGTTCAACTGCTTTATAAAGCAGAATAGACGGATGACTTTGCTTTTGAAAACAATTTGTGCTACATTCATGATTTTCAATGAAGTAGTGACTGCAAGGATAATAAGGAAAACCAGATGTGATGCATTTTTAAATAAATTTGCATGAGTGCCCTTAAATGTCTTTTTAATTGGATGTTTTCTGTGGGAATGATGGGAAATTTGTGATGAAACAAATACAAAAACTTTGCACTCATTCTGAGTTGGATTCAATCATTATTTGTATGAGTGCCATTTTTAATTTTTTTTTGGGGGGGGGTGATGTGAAATTGCCTTCCTTTCATTAATTTTTTTAAATATTGTAGTTAGGTGCAGATTGTTCCAGGATCTCAATACCACTGTATTAGTATTAAATATGACAGGCTTTGTGGGCTTGTTTCATTCACATCTCTGGTTCCCATTTAAGTGCAGTTAGCTGGGTTATGGACAAGGTTTGCTACTGCATATCTTGGGGGCTATTACACACTGTGACTGAGTATTCTGTGCTTTCTGCCCACAATGAAACATGCACAATATGGTATTACATATCTAAGGTAATTGAAAACAAATATTGGGTTTGCAAGGTGGTACAGGCAGGTTGAGGGTGCCGTAGATCTCCTACCAGTCCAGTTGCTGTCTCTTGGTTCACTGACTGACATACTGTTTTGTAATAGGTTATACTCTAGGAGTGAAAAGTTTCTACTCTTCTGCTTATTAAAACTACACATTTTGTTCCACTGATCATCCCATTTAGGTTATTTTTGAATGCAGACTAACATTAATTACACATTTGGTATCCATTGCTTCACTCAAAAGCATGAATGACAACTACATTAGTCAGAATATTTCTCAATAACCCAATGATTCTCTACGTGGATCCAGTGCTCATAGCCAGGGCTGCCACTTCAAAACTATTCCTCCAATTTTTTTAAAGACCCTTATTAAATTATCACTAAAGACATGAGAACACATACATTAATACAAAAATAAAAACAAACCATATTAACATTTGTCATATTCATGTATTACACATTACACACATTTTCATTCTTTTTAACAATTATCCACTCCAACATTATATAAATTGCTCAATTCCTGCCTACCCCTTAAACTTCACTTCTCTTCCCAAACATTATTCTGCATGTATCGTTCCCACAAATTACATTTATCTCTATGGAATTTGCTCCTTCCCTTTTCTAAAGAGCCCACCTCCTGGTTCTTTTATCTAACTTTACAATGTTCAGTATTTCAGTTACAGTTAGTTTAGATTTTGATCTCCATTTTCTAGTAATTGCTTTATTGGCAACCAATGGCATTCTAATTTTCATCTCAGTCTTCAAACAAAATTCTGTAAGTTTCCACCCATTTGCTTAAGTGACAATGCTACCTGTTATTTTTCCCAGTTTTCCAAATATTCATTTTTAGAGTTTTGTTAAAAAATACCCCCCCACACATGTGCGCATACCCAGACAAACACACATACACACATATTTTTTTGTAGGGGGGGGGGAGCAGGAGTGGGCAAAGATATGATGTTAGCACAGCTTGAGATGGGATGTACGAATACAAGAAGTGGTGACAATGGAGAGATGGTACTCACAGAGGGTTAACAACTGGTGATGTAAACGACTTGGTAACAAACAGCATATGGGATGTGGCACATAAGGAAGGGGAACACTATGATAGGGAATAGGACAGGGCACAGAGGTCCTGCTTGACTAGTCCTGAGGTGAACACACCCAGATCTCAGTCACAACATGTCTGACGTAATGGGCAAGAACCACCTCTGGTGGCCCAATGGTTGTGACCAACCAAATATGTGACTTAACTGTCTGCAGAAGGAGATACTGCAGGGTACACATAGAGGTAAGTAGATGCCAGCCCACCTCAGGAATCACCAGCCACCACACCTGTAAGCAGGTGGCATGGGAAGACCCTTCTGGAATGCTCAGAGAAGCAGCTTGCACCACCTTCCTGAGATGTGGCAAAGTAGGTCACCAACAAGCACTCCAGGTCATCTTCCACAGGGTGATCCTTTTCACTCTGTAGGGATACTGACCTGCATGTGGCACAGTTACAGGCACATTGACCATTTCAGGTCTTGATGTGTGCTGCCTCACCTCAGCCTGTAGAAAGAGAAAACAGAAAAAAAACAGCAGATTACTACGTGTGGGAGACAAATACATTCAAATGTAACAATACAGATGGCTATAAACTGCACTTACCACATCACCTGGAGAGCCTGCCATGACTACTTAGACTGGTAGTGCCATTCAGTTCTGCTTGCTGTGCCACTTTATAACAAAATACATGGCTGTCATTACTGCATATACTTAAAAATGAAGGCAATCACAGTAAGATGTGGTACTTTAAATATACAGTGCTAAACTATGTACAAAATGCTTACAGTAGAGAGATGACCCCTCTTCCGATCCATAGCCTCCCACGGGGCAAGGAGGTCCAGGTAGCATCTCATCAGCTTGTTATACCTGTGGCCTCCACAGTTTATTATACCTGTGCCTGTACTGATCACCAAAGTGAGTGATATCAGTGGAATCATGTAATGCCCTGGAGGCTAGCTGTTGACAGGTCTCAGTTTTATAGAGAGGGCCATCATCCTCTAGATTTGGTCCTGCCATCCGGGATCACCAATCTAATGAAGTCAAAAATCAGTTAATACTAAAAGATTTCAAATCAGCATTAACGGAACAGCTAGAATCCAAAGCTGCTTGCACTTTCTTTAGACATACTGGCTAGTTACAAACTCCATCATTTGCATTACACAGCCCCTAAAATAGCTGATACTATTTATTGCATTGTGTCTAACCTAATGTTTTACATGTGAACTAAATGCTTAGCATCTGTAAATACTGTACATAAATTAAAGACTTATAATTGCAAATACTTTATCTTCTTCTGCTCAATGTTTTACTAGATTTGTGTGTGTACTGTACACACTATGTTACAAACTTGTAATAGTTTATTCATTTACTGTGTTTTACTTATTAACTTCCCTGGTTGTGACTTTATAGGATTGGAAGACCAGCTGAGGGGGGATAGATGTAGGGCAAGTAATGTGAAATTCATTACAGACACCACTGTTTCTTCAAAATCACACATTAGAAATGTGCAGGGAAAGTTGCTACCTTGTTTTGGTGGGGCAGGCTGTATATGAATAAAAGGAAATCTTATGTGATTCATGCCAAGCAATCATTGATACAGCAAGGCTGGGGTGCATACATACATACATACCCAAGATGAATAAATTGAAAAAAAAGATAGTGTGGTCATTGTCTAACTGCAGCAAGCTAAAATATATTAACATGGCCATTATGTTTTGTATTCTCTTCTCAATGCAATATCAGAAGTATACAGAATGTAGGTATAATTTTCTGTGGGGGGCTAAGTTAAGAAAGCAAATATCAGTTACAGAATCATTTCTAAATTGCTGATATGGTATGATGATAGTCGGTATCTGTCAAAGAGCAATGTGGTCATTATATTTGTGTGATTCCTTCACTGTCAGATGTGTAGTATATCCTCTCAGAATGAGCGCATTCCAGTAGGACAGTATGTGTGTGTGTGTGTGTGTGTGTGTGTGTGTGTGTGTGTGTGTGTGTGTGTGTGTTTGTACCCAAGCATCTTCTTAAAAGTTTCTGGATTTCTTTTATGGTGAACTGTCTTTAAGGAATTAACATATTGCCTCTTTTATACAGATACCAAATCCAGTGTTTCAGAGAGGTTTTGCTGCCACAGTTTGGCAGTAGGCTTGGTTTCCACCTGGAAGTTATTTGACCACTACACAAATGGGCACAGTTAACTAATATGGTGAAAAGACAAACAAGATGGACCTGGAAACAATGAGAACGGACTCAACGTAATAGGCACTGTTTTATTAAGCCCTTTAAACCAGTCACTACTAAGCCTTCTTCAGACAAACAGTGAAAACAGTAACAATAGGAATTTAAATACATTACCTAATTAGATAGTAATTATTAATTAAAAGGGAAATGCTCACCATATAGAACATTTCACATGGAAAACATTTATAAATCAAAAATCAAAAATCAAAAATAAGCACAGAAACCTCACTACTCCAAAAATATTGATATGTATAGCAGACCAACCTGATATTACCCATAAATAATCACAAATACAGTAAACGTAATTCCATATAGCATAAATGAGAATGTATAAATACTTATATCAACACTCATTGCTGTTTCAAAACTATATATGCTTTATAAAATATATATATATATATATATATATATATATATATATATATATGTATAGGTAACAAAATGTTACATATATATATATATATATATATATATGCGTTTAATTTAAACTAGCTAAAATATAAATATGAATAAAAATAGGTTAATATTATATATATTATTATATAGGGAAAACAGAGAGAAAATTTAGACAGAGGGTGTATGAACACATTTATGCCATTAATAAATTGGACCCTAATAATGCTTTAGCCAAGCACATTATACAGCATCCAACTCATTCATTTAGGTTCATTATTTTGCAACAAAGAACCTTGGATATTAGAGGGGGCCCTTGGCAACTGAAACTTGAGTTGGATGAATTAAAATGGCAAATATTAACCAATGCACAGTCCTATCCGTTGTCCATTAAGTGTATTTTAAAATTGTTGTCATTAAATAGGTAGAATAAATAATATTAACCTATTTTTATTCATATTTATATTTTAGCCAGTTTAAATTAAACGCATATATATATATATATATATATATATATATATATATATATATATATATATATATGTAACATTTTGTTACCTATACATATATATATATATATATATATATATATATATATATATATATATATATATATTTTTTATAAAGCATATATAGTTTTGAAACAGCAATGAGTGTTGATATAATTTATACATTCTCATTTATGCTATATGGAATTACGTTTACTGTATTTGTGATTATTTATGGGTAATATCAGGTTGGTCTGCTATACATATCAATTGAGTAGTGAGGTTTTTCTGCTTATTTTTGATTTTTGATTTTTAGTGACTGAGCGAAGCGCTTACAATAAAACAGTGCCTGTTCCAGGTCCATCTTGTTTGTCTTTTCACCAGATTTTATATTCTTGCCATTTGTTCACAGTTAACTAATATCCAGAAAATATGTGTGCTAAATTTTCATTATAACAGAAACTGAAAGTCACCTACATTTCAATTTCACCAGATCTATACACACATGCACACACTCTCTCTTCCTGTCTCTCTCACACACACACATGCACACACACACACACACACACACCCACACGCACAGACACTTTCACACACACACTTAAATGGTTGCCCCTTGTTTCCTTGTCCCCTGTTCCATCATAAATCACCACTGTAAGTCACTTATGTCTTTCTGAATAAGTTCTGTAAACCTGCCTTCAAAACCTTGAACATGACATTGATGACATCAATCGTTCTGTAATCCCCAAAGAAAGCTATATTCTACCTTGTGTGAAGAGACCACTTTTATGCACTGAAACAGTTTGTGGACAAACCCTGTAGAAAGTGGTTATTTAAAATGTTAGGGAAGTAACTGTTTTATACATGCTACATAACAAAAAAACATCCTGAGATGTAGTGTCCATGGTTGTGCTCAAAGCTACTATTTCAGTATCATCTTCAGATATGAAGGCAGTTATCCTTAAAGTCTAACACAGTAGTGATCTTACTTTGCTGAGGTTCAGAAGTTATGATACTGCTAATGACTTGTGGTACCTTCCTTGGCCATTTGGAAAACACCTTTTTCTCCCAGTTTAGCTATAAGATTAAGGTCATAGGAGGCTTAGGTTATCTGGAACTATAATAGTGGGGTCCTGATCTTGGAGCTAAATGTCTTTGCTAGGATGATGCTGATGGCTGTTGTCTGGTATTGGTAATACTACACATTTCAAGGGGTAATACAGTACTGAATATTGCTTTCTTCCTTAATTACACAGTGTTGATTTCCTTCCATTTTTGTTCGAAGTTAAACTAAAAGGAGAAATGACTTCAGTGGATCCATACACATAATGTAGTCTGTGCCAGCATAAATTATATTACTGATTTATAGATGTGTATGTATATGACTTTAATTGCTGAGACCAGTGCAGTATATATTATTCCAATGAATCACACCTATAAATAGTTGGAATTTATTTTCAGTCTTATCTTGTTTTATTCATGATGTTTTGTGAGTTTTTTTCTTTTGATCTTGTAATTGTTAAATGATTATACTAATTTGTATTTATAAATTAGTTTTGCAAAGCACTGCAATAAACATATATTGATTCTTATTCTTATAACTAATTTGTGGTTGAAAAAGGGGAAACGTGGTCTAGCCGGCCCACAACATAAATCACTGGTTGGCACAATGAGCTGTAAGCAGTGGTCAGTGAAGGCTCTGAGGTCAACAAAGACTAGGCTGCAAACCTGGAAGTTGATTGAAAAGAAAGCACAGAAGTTCAAGGAATTACACAGGGCTCTAGCACCTCAGGAAGAAAGTGAAATATGTGGAGCTGAAGAAAATGGCAAAACAGCAAGAATGATAAATATAGAACAGATATGCAGCCAAGCCCAGTACAGAAATAATACACATAAGGAGAGCTGGTGGCAGAATGCAGAAATCCAGAAAGTCATATAAAAGCAAGAAGGAGTGCAGAAAAACATAGCCTATAAACAGTGGTCACTAAGGAAGGTGTTTATACTCTCAATCAGCAATACAGTGAACATTCAGAGTTTCATATCACAATTTGTTTATTTTTTTTTGTTAGCTTAGTTAGTCAGGGTCAGCAGGCAAGGATGTCAGCAGAGGAGTGCGGCAAGCTGACAAGGAGCCAGTTGGCTGAGATGTGCCAAACTAAAGGATTGGTGCATGCCAACCTGACTAAAGCAGAAATGGTTGCAGCCTTAGTCACAGCTCCATCACAGACTAGCAACCAGGAGGACAATCAGAGTGGCATTGGGAATGTACAACCCTCAGAAAATAGACAGTTCAACCTTTCCACAAAGGACTTAAAAATTGTTTTGGAGTTAAAGAGACTTGAACTGGAGGCCAGACATTTGGAAATAAAAGCAGTAGAGAGACTGAGATGTCTAGAGGCTGACAAAAATGAGAAACTGCAACGTGTCTGGAAGCTGAGGAGAATGAGAGGCAAAGGCAACATGAGAAGGAGATGCTGACTCTTCACCAGGGTCATGGAGGTAATGGGGAAGGGAGTAACCGAACCCCAGAAGCAATAAAGGTCAGTACATTTCTTACACAATTTACAGAGGAGATAATTTTGATAATTTCATTCATATGTCTGAAAAGGTATGCAAACAGTATAATGTTGACCAATGGCCCTGGATACAGTTCCTGGCCCCCTTACTCCATGGTAAAGCTGTAACTGCTATTTCTAAATTGTCGGATACTGATTGCTTAAATTATAATATTGTTAAAAATTGTCTGCTGGAGTATTTTAAGTTAACACCTGAAGCTTATAGGAAAAAGATTCGTGAGCATAGATGCAAGGCACATGAAAGTGTGTGTGAATATATTGCTGAGTTAAGCACTTATTTTCATAGATGGGTGAGTGGGTGTCAGGTCACCACTTTTGAAGGGCTGGCAGACCTTTCAGTGAGAGAACAAGCCCTTAGCACTTTGCCTGAGGACTTGAGAATCTGGTTAGCAGATAGGCAATGCAATACTGCAGATGAGTTGGAGAATAAGGGAGACCTATACCTAGCAAGCAGGGCATCACTGCACAGGAAAGGGATAGCCAGTGCTGCTCATGGGTCTAAGGGAACCTATGGTGGGCAGCCTAGACTGCCCCAACAGAGTCCACCAGTAGCAGGGTAAGCCACTAGTCTAGGTACATGTCCAGGACCAAGGGTTAAATGTTTTAAATGCAACCAGTAGGGCCATGTGGCATATAGATGTCCATAGAGGCAAGTTGGGGAACAAAAGGTGGGAAAGCTAGTAAGTTGGAATGACAGAATGCCAGCAGTAAGTTGTCTAGAGACAACAAGGGTACCAAACTACCACAACAGGGTATATCTTATCATAGTCGATGAGAAACAGGCCACTGCTAAGAGAGACACATCCTCTGACCTCACCATTGTGAAGCCTGCAATGGTTAAAGAGGAGCACTACTTGCTTGGGCAGTCTACTCCAGTTAGAGCTTTAGGAGGGACCTTATTCCAAATGCCTTTGGCTAGGGTTCACCTTAACTGGGAGGGTGGAAAAGGAAGCCAGCAAGTAGGTTTATTTGAGGATATCCCTGCAGATGTCCTGATAGGGAATTACTTTGATAATGTAGTACCTTGTGTGCATGCAGTGACATGCAGGCAGGCTTGGACACAAGCATGTGGGTCTGGTAGCCTGGGGGGAACCCAGAGGGACTGCAGACTTGAAGCCAGGACTGGTGTGATGGTTACTTCAGGGAGGGAGCTACCCTGTAATGAGACTGAAGGTGAGCCACAGCTGCTTGTGGGTACTGATGTTCCCTTGGACACAGTGACTCCATGGGCAGAAGTGAGTAGTACCCAGGCTGACAGTGAGGCACCACTATCAGAGGATGCCAGACTTCCTGTGGAAGGGGAGCTGGGAAGTATTACAAAGAGAAAGCTGAGATAGGCTCAACTCTCAGACCCTAAATTACAAGGCACGAGGGAGGTAGCCAGTGAGGCGTCTGATTCTCGAGGAAAAGGGGAATTTTTATATTGGGACAAAGGATTACTGTATAGAGAGTGGACCCCTGAGGGAGGGCTAAAGGGTGAGAGAATACACCAGTTGGTAGTGCCCAGAGCCTACCATCTGGCATTTCTTTCCATAGCCCATAATATTCCCTTTGCAGGTCATATGGGCATAAAGTATACCAAGAGACAAGTTATGCTGAACTTTTATTGGCCTGGGATTTCCAGAAATGTAACAGGGTACTGCAAGACCTGTGAGCAGTGCCAAAAGGTAGGCAAGGCAGAAAACAAGGTGAAAGCTCCTTAGATGCCTTTGCCTGTGACTGAGGGGACATTTCAGAGGGTAGCTATGGATATTGTGAGACCTCTGAGTACCCCAATTCCACAGGAAACAAGTATATCCTATTGGTAGTAGATTATGCTACCCAATACCCTGAAGCAGTGGCCCTATGCTCCATTGAGGCAGAAAAGGTGGCAAATGCTTTGTTAGAGATTTTCAGCAGGGTAGGTTTTCCAGAGTTCCTATCACAAAATCGGATGTTAAGAAGGCTGAACTTGGTAGTTCGAAAGTTGAGAATGTCGAAGCCGTTGAAACCCAAATTCTTTCCCAAGGAAAGAATTTGGTTGGCCGTTTCTGTGGCTTCGGCATTTTCAGATCGAGTCAAGGTAAGTGTACGAATGGGTAGTGACGGACTTTAGGATTAGGGCATGGGTCAGGTAAGTGTGCGATAGTGACGGACTTTAAGGTTAGGGCATGGGTCAGGTAAGTGTGCGATAGTGACAGACTTTAGGGTTAGGGCACGGGTCAGGTAAGTGTGCGGTAGTGGTGGACTTTAGGGTTAGGGCGCGGGTCAGGTAAGTGTGTGGTAGTGACAGATTTTAGGGTTAGGGCGCAGGTCAGGTTAGTGTGCAGTAGTGATGGACTTTAGGGTTGGGGCTGGGTTAAGGATAGTGCATAGATAGTGGGGTATGTTAGGTTTAGTGTAGGTTTTGAAGGTGTTTGGTGTGATTGTGTTATGTGTGTGTTTTTCGGAACAGCAATTTTTTTCCCTGGGAAAGAATTCGCTATTTTGAAGTTTTGATGTTATTTGAATTCGATTTTCCAAGTTCGAACTTATGGTGTTCGATATTTTGGAAGTTTGATTTTGTGATATAGACCCAGTTTTCCAAACATAATACTGACTGACAGAGGTGCCAATTTCATGTCAGACCTGCTGGCTTGTCTGTGGAAGTACTGGGGGGTGATGCACATAAAGACTGCCCCTACCATCCCCAGACTAATGGTGTTGTTGAGAGGTTATATTCTAGACTCAAGTCCATGCTATGGGTATTTGCAACCAGTTCAGGAGAGGGAGTGGGACAAATATTTGCTCCATCTATTGTTTGCTTACAGGGAGTTGCCCCAGAAATCCACAGGTTTTCACCCTTTGAGTTGCTGTATGGGCATAGGGTAAGGGGACCTCTAGGTTTGATGTGTGATGAGTGGGAGGGTGAGTGTGAATTCCACAGTGAGTCTGTTGTGGCATATGTCCTAAATCTCAGGACAAGGTTCAGGGAACTCATGGGCCTGGCCCAAGAAAACCTGGCAGAAGCCCAACAGTAAAAATAATGGTCTGGTATGACAGTAATGCCTGAGCTAGAAAATATGCTGTCGGGCAGCAGATTATGGTTCTCATTCCTGTCAGACACAACAAGCTGCATGAGGCTTGGGAAAGACCCTTCAAAGTAGTAAGGAAGGTCAGTGATGTTAACTACATAGTAGAACTGCTAGGCAGGAGGCAGTGGCATAAATTGTACCATGTTAACATGATGAAACCTTACTATGACAGAAAGGCCCTTGTATGAGTATTTGCAGTGGGTGGCAGTAGGAGTCTGAGGGGGGATCAAGTGACTGATCTCCTCAGTCAGGCTCAGACTGACACTTCAGTGGAAGGGGTATCAATGTCCCAGAAGCTATCCCGTACACAGGTTCAAGAAATCTGAGCAGTGTTACAGAAGTCTGGGGACATGTTCAATGGGAAACCAGGGTGCACGCACCTGGTAAAGCACCAATTTGGATACAGGACCCCAAAGGCCTATTAAGCAGGACAATTATAGGGTGCCTGAGAGAGTCAGACTCTGAGGGAGGAGATACAGGAAGTGTTGGAACTAGTGGTAATCCAGGAGTCCAGCAGTCCCTGGGCCTCCCCAATGGTGCTGGTACCAAAGAAGGATGGCAGCACCAGGTTCTGTGTGGACTACAGAAAATTAAATAATCACACAGAGTCAGAAGCTACCCCATGCCTAGAACAGGCGAAGCCCTAGAGCAGCTGGGTGGGGCTAAGTATTTGAGCACTATTGATCTTTCCAAAGGTTACTGGAAGGTGCCCTTGACTCCCAGTGCTAGAGAGAGGTCAGCCTTTGTGACTCCTTTTGGCTTGCATGAATTCACGAAGATGCCCTTTGGGGTGACAAATGTGACAGCAACTTTCCAGAGGCTGGTAGATCATATCATAGCAGGAGTAAGAGATTTTGCCCTTGCTTACCTGGATGATATTGCCATCTACAGCCATTCCTGGCAAGAGCACCTTCAGCATGTCAGGGAGGTGCAGGGCAGACTATAGAGGGCAGGGTTGATCATTAAGCCCAGTAAATGTCATGTGAGTATGGCAGAGGTCTCCTACCTGGGACATAGAGTGGGGATTGGTAAGATCAGGCCAGAACCTGTCAAAGTGGAAGCCATACAGGCACGGCCTGCCCCTGTTACCAAAAAAGCAGGTGAGGGCATTCATAGAGACAACAGGGTACTACAGAACGTTTGTCTCCAATTAGAGTACCATAGCTGCTCCCCTCACAGACCTGACAAGGAAAAACAAGCCAGATAAGGTGGTGTGGACCACAACATGTGAGCAGGCATTCCAGAAGCTTAAATGAGCTTTGGAAAGACCCCCCCCCCCCTGTGTCAGCTTGTCCAGATTACAACAAATAATTTGCTGTGCAGGTGGATGCTTCAAACCATTGGGTGAGGGCTGTAGTCAACCAGGTTTCCTCAGAGGGGGAAGAGTACCCAGTAGTATATCTCAGTCGTAGGCTCCAACCCAAGGAAGAATGTTATGCAGCTGTAGAAAAGGAATGTCTAGCCATAGTGTGGGCACTGCAGAAACTTCAGCCTTATCTATATGGAAGGAAATTCACTGTAGTGACAGACTACAATCCGTTAACATGGCTACAGTGAACCAGCCAGCAAAATACCAAGTTACTAAGGTGGAGCCTAGGGTTGCAGGCATATGATAAGACAATGCAGCACCACAGTGGGGTTAGCAATGCAACGCAGATGGGATCTTAAGACAGGGAATAGGGTATGAGGTATTCCCAGATAGGATCAACCCTCCTAAGCAACGTTTCTCAAGGGTCACTTGAAAAACTAGCTTGAGTCTTTGGGGGGATATTGCAAAAGGAAATGTTGTCAACCCAGCTATCTGGAGTTTTGTAAATAATTATATGTCATTTGTGAATATCAACATGATTCATATGCTTGTGTTACAACTGTATTAGAACTGTATGTCATGTGTATATCAAACTATTGGTACAGAAGTGTGTTTTGAACAGGGTTTGTGCAGTGCTGAGCTTGGGAGATTTATCCACAGTGTACCCTACTGGAAAATAACAGAAATGTATATTATTATTATTATTATTATTGTAACTGTTTAGATGTATATGTATTTTAACAATGGGAACTGAAACACAAGAAGTTAACTTCAGAAGAATAGCTGATGTTATCTTTCAGTTTCAGTGCAACAGGAAACATAATGTCTAGAACAAAATTTTTTGTGTTGTCTTTGGATGTGGAGGAATGTGGATTATTTTACGACTTCCACCATTGGCCTTAGATCTAAGAGACATTCCTGTTTATGTATTTTCGTAGTGAGGTGCTAAATGTTACCAGCTGCATTGGGAGTTTTCAACTGGGGTAGTCAGATGACAAGATGTGATATCATGCTGCAAGTATCCCAGTAGCAATCTTTGAGATATTAATTTAAGAATTCTCTGAGAGAGGTAGGGCATTTTGTATTTTGTCTTTGACCTGAAAAGAACATCCACTCACCACATCTTCCTGCTCTGTAAATAAGTTAACTAGGATACAGTAATTTCTTTCAGATATAGTCAGGAATATAGCTGAGCTTAATTTAAATGTTTTTCTTTATTTATTTGAGGCTGTCCTGCAATGTTGTTTTAAATATTTCCTGTGATTTTGAACTCTGAAGTTACTGCGATTCTTTACTGACTATTTTCTTGGCCTTTTATTATTTATTAGTTAATATATTTAAACCTATCATTGTGGCTGATATTTATGAGACATATTTTAAGCTCTTAAAATACTTGTATATCTATGTGGTGATACTGTGCAGGCCACTCCTAATAGCTTTGCTCTTGGTCAGTCTACCATGTGGATTAATAGTAACATTACACAGTAAGATTGAACACCCATTGCTAAGGGGTTTAAAGTAGCTGATAAGGAGTGGCTGGTGGCAGTCCAAACTACCTTATAGTCTGGGCAAAATGGGGTATAGGTAGTAAACCTGTGCCAATCTTTCCCAGGTGTGTGTGTGTGTGTGTGTGTGTGTGTGTGTATGTGTAAAAATCAAATCTTATAGAGTGTGTATGTCAGCTACTTGGGCAGGGACACAAAGCACTGGTTGGACAGAGAGGGTACTGGAGGTCTTGGCTTGGTCACTCAGCTGAGATCTCAACTCTGTAGCTGTGCCAGTGGGGAGTCTTATCTTATCTTATCTGGAAAAAGTGGGAAAAACCATGCCCAGACTGACTGTGGTCTCTGCGTGCTCTTAAGGGAAATTGCACTTTACTGAGTGTGTGCTTGTCATCCTCCCAGTATGTACATCCCCCACTGTTGCCAGTGGTGAGGATTGAGGCTCCTTGATTACTGGTCCAGTGGTGGGGCATAACAAATACCACTGTTGTTGGTGAGTCTTGATGCAGCAAGAGCATTTGACAGAGTAAGCTGGGAATTTATGACTAGGATAATGGAATAATTTACATTCCCTTATAAAATTATAAGATTGATTAGGAGGATATATGAGGGATCAGGGTGAAAATTAAAGTGGGTGGGTTCCACTTTAATAATTTATGTTTGAAATGGAACCAGGCAGGGTTGTCCTCTTTCCCCTTTGTTATTTGCATTATATTTAGAACCACTGGCAAAGAAAATAATGGACTCAGAAATTCAATGATATAATTGGTATTGGAGTCAAGAAAAGCTGGTTGTATTTGCAGATGATATTATTTTATTCCTGATAAAACCAGAAAAGACAGTTCAGTGTTTTGGAACATTTTGAGGTAGTTTCAAATCTTTTCAGGATACAAAATGAATGAAGCTAAAACAAAGGCAATAATTGTTAATTATGTACCCACACACAAATTGATTTGGCAAAATGAAGTACTTAGGAGTACAGATGATAAAAGATTCTAGTGTGGTAGCTAAGGATATGTGGGAAGAAACTAAACAAAAATAATACAAAAACTGAAAAACACGAAGCTCTGTTATATGGATATGGATAACAAGATACAAGCAGTTAAAATGTTTTTAGTTCCTTTAGTTTTATATGCAGATCAGGCATATTTTTATTAAGCAGAGGAGAAGTAGTGGATAGCAATTAATTAAGAGCTGAAGGATTTGGGAGGGGAAGATGGTAAAAGTCAAGTGGGATAAGTTGGTCTTCCAATAGAACAAGTCAGTTTGGGATTACCCAATTTTAAGGGGTACTTCAGAGCTACATAGTCAAGGGTCCTATACATAGCACAAGCTGAGTGAAACCTGTAATTCAAAGTGGAAAATGATTATGATGAAACAGTGGGATGCTCAAGAAACAAGGAGAGACTGGTATTTTGGATGCAGATCCTTACGGAGAATAACAATAACCATACAGAATATTATATTCATAAATTAGCGAATGTATTTTAAGAACTAAGTCAACACAGCAATGGAGAAAGGAGAATCTGCACTTAGGGATACAGATAATAGGCAAGAGGGGGCTGAGATTTATTGGAGAAAACTGACAAAAGAACCAAGGTATTGAGAGCAAATAATCAGAGATGGAAAGGTAATGTAATGGAAAGAGGCCAAGAATTTATTTGGACTACAGACAAAAGATTGCCTTCCCTATCACGGATTGATATCAGAAGATAGGCACAGAGAAAGAAATAGGGGGATCATAAGCCAAAGACCAGCACTGATAAAGTTTTTAGTAAACTCAAAAAAAAGAAGCTGCTGTTAAAATGGATTAATTAGCAAACCATATACAATATTGCATGATAACTGTAACAATTAATCAGAGGAGATTAAAAAGGATTTGGAAGATAGAGTGGATAAGCAATTTACAAAGGAACAATGGGGACACATGTATGTCTGCCAAATATGCAACAAAGTCTAGAAGGTTTAGGATCTTTGCTTGGAAGTGTTTACATGGGTATTTTTATACCCCAAGTAGACTCCAAAGAATTTTTCCTCAGGTAATCAGCAAACATTGGTGGTGTGATGGAGAAGAAAGTGGTAATTGGGAATATATTTTCTGGGAGTGTAATGAGTTGGCAGACTTTAAAGATTCCCCACAGACCACTCTGTCAGAGATAATGGGTGAAAAATTTGTGTAACTAAGTAAATGATACAGAATCAGAATTGCCTTGACATAGTAAGGCCTTGCTGAGTCCAGTTATTGTGGCTGCCAAAAAAGTAATTACTAGAAATTGGAAATCAACAACTGTACTAGAAGTAGTGAATATAGTAAAAGAGATAAAACACATGGAATTGTGATCTTTAGAAAAATGTAGGAGCATATTACATAGAAAAACTGGGAATTGTGGGAACAACACATGCAGAGGAGGAATGAGATTTGAAAGAAGGCAGGATTTGAATGAGCTATGTAATGCTTGACTGACAATAACTGACTGTAAGTGTTGTATAATATTTACAACTAAAATTATGTCATTACGGTTTGTTTTCATTTATATAAAGATATGAATGCCTATGTCATATGTGATAATTTAATAAAGATGTTTTTTGTTTAAAAAAAGGAGGAATGGGTGTAGGTTCTGGAAAATCCTTCTATAACAACTCAGTAATTTTTGAGGGACTGAGAAACTTCAGTGTTCTCCCACTGAAAACACTGAGACATTCTAGCAATAGTCTCAGAAAAAGATAAACCCCCATAGGGAGAATCAGAAAAGAGAGCTCTCCTCTGAGTCTGAATTAGAAATCTGAGAACAAAACCTTGAATCTGTCCCTACATCTTACTGTTCAGATTCAGAATCTTGAATCTCTTCAGGAGAGGTGGCATCCCTCTTTCCTTTACTGGAAAATATTTTACAAGAAGGATAAGTAGCCTCAATCAAACCCTGAGCCAGTCCCAGTAAACTACTCTTATCCAAAGTAATTTGAGGAGGAGTAGATACATGCTTAGTTTTCTGTTTCTTTTTAACAGCAAAAATGGGGACAATCATTTTACAAATGGCAACCACTGCTTCCTCTGGGATGGGCACAGCATTCTGACATAACAGGGTAACCTTCCTTTTTCCCTTTCCCAGAACTAACAAGAGTGGCTTTACCTTGCCTGCTGAGGGGACCCCAACGGCCACAGAGGATATGGCTAACCCTGGGTCCATAGTAGCTGTAGGTGCTACACCAGAGGGATCCAGGGTAAAAGATGAGTAGTCTGAGGTACAACAAATGGTCACAGCAGAGTCATCCACCTGCAGTTGAGGCAAATTGCTAGCCTGCTGTGATGACAAAGGCTGTTAGCTTAACTTTTTCTTTTGGTGACTGGAAGAAAGACAGACTGTGACAGCACCAATCTGTTCCATCATCAAGGCAAAAATGGTGCCTCTATCCTGTGGAAAACCAAGCAACAATATCAATAAAACTACCAGTCCACAAAAGTTACCTTTTTGACAGAAAACAAAAACAGTAAAAAACACTTTCAAACACTATGGCAGCCTCACACCCTTAAAATAAACATAATTTATTCACACAAAAAAGTTTATCAGTTAGATAGTTGTTGTTGTCTTTTGGCTTTTCCCAGTTAGGGGTCGCCACAGCGGAACTCCTGTCCGCTAATGATTGGCAGTAGATTTTCACGAACGCCGAGGTGCCAGCTCGATCTCCATCCTTCAACGAAGGCACGCCGATTTATGCATGTCTTTCGAACGCCCACCCAACAGTGGGGAGGACATGCAGACTCCACACAGAAGGCATTCCCCGCACTCCAGCTGAGAATCGAATGAGAGAACCTCTTGCTGTGAGGCAACAATGCTACTGCTGCACCACCGCGGATAGTACTAATTTTAAACTGACAGAAAGAAGTGATCCATTTAAAAGTACATTACAGTCTCAAGGCAGTCTGTTAAAACACAACACTCTTAGCTTAAAAATAACTTTCCTGAAGAGGAAAGTAATAAAACATCAGTAAAAAAACTAAGAAAATAAATGTTTTTTTTTCCCCAAAGGGAACTTATCTGCCCAGTTAAAGAAAGCACAAGCTAACCATCAATGCTCAAAAGCCTCAGATAAGCAGACTCTTTAGCAGCAGTAAAGCTCTGAAAGGCTTTCCACCCAAACTTGTCTTTTAGTCAGCTCACCTCCAGCTACTTGGAAGTTTGAGTGGATGGAAGGTACCCTGAAGCTTTGGAAGCTGGCTGACTGTTATACCCTTGGCAGGATATAACTCATATAGCTAAGGCTACTGCAGCAGTGATCAATATGAAGAATATTATTTCTTTTCTGTTTGTAGACTGTTTTAGTTCTTTTGTCAAGAAAGTAAACCAATAACACACAACTACATAAATGAAGAAATATTTGCAGTGATTGTATAAACAACTGTAATACACTGCTTTACTGGTCTTTCAGCATTTTTACTGCTTGATAAATGAAAGACAAAAACAGTAACATATTGAAACAGACAAGGTATGTGACAGTGAACAGAGCACAAATGTGGTTAGAACATATAACAATCAGAGGTTAACTTTCTTTGTCATCATATACGTTAAGGTGTTTGTACTACATCTTTGCTTAAACCCTTTCTAATATCAACAGGTTTTGCAACACTAGAATACTACACATACTCACATTTTAAGCACTGTGAATCTAATACCAGCCAAACTGTAAAATATAAATGCTTTGGCATGGCATAATAGATGTAATACCTGCCAAGGTGGGAGTTATGCAAGACTTATTCCTTCCTTGTCCATGTTTTTGACTCTAAAGGCTTAAGTCTTTTTAAACAAGAATTATCACTTATGACAGGTAAATTATACATTAATATAAATGAAAACAAACAATACTGACATATTTTCAGTTGCAAACGTTATACATCACTTATAATCTACACAGTTATTGTTAGTCAAACATTACACATTCATTCAGTTCCTGCCTTCCCTTAAAACTCTTTCCTCCAACAAAGCAATATTCTGCATGTATTATTCCCACAATTCCGATTTTTTCTATGTAATT
>NC_056732.1:1269284906-1269352406 GCF_019279795.1 Protopterus annectens | reverse complement strand
AAGAGAAACATGAAGAAAAGATAGAGAAGCTGTGGAAATACTGACATTCTTACAGACATCTTGACAGACAACATGTGCTACTCTTTGGGCAGCACTACCTTTTATGACAATGTCATATACTTGTAACATACTGGGTCATTTCTTGTTTTCCTTTAGATACATTTGTTTGTCACAGATATTTGTTGAACAATCAACTGCTATCACTAGTGAACCTTCTGTAATCAATATGTTCACCAAAAGACTGGATAAGTGAATTTGCAAGTTTGCTTTATTTAGCTGACTGAAGAGTTTTAGGGCAATACATTGGGTCAATAGGCATACAATTTTGCACCTCATGTTAATTTTGTGGAAATTAATAGGGATCTTAGTCCCTTTAGTGTAGCTTTTCTCTCGTTTTTTTTTTTCCTCAAGTTGTCATCTTATCTGTCAGGAACTGCTACTATGCCATTTCATGCCTCTGCTACATAGTCACACCTGCTAATTGCCCGAGAGCCCCCCACTGGCCACCAGATCATGGCACTGCATTCTATATATTGTGTTTTCTCTACTAATTCTGCTGTCTGACTGGTTTCAAGACAGGAGAAAAGCTAGCCCTATTAGTTGTACAATCCTCACAAATGAGTGGAGTGTAATTTTGAGGTTTAAATAATCCCATTCATCCTGTATACTTCCTTACAAGCAGCAGTCCCAAGTTTTAATTGGCCCAGGAACTAAGTGAACTGCATGTCCACTGGTTCACCATTCCAAGCCAATATTGATCCGTCAGCCCATCTTTACCACTGTGAACCTTCCCTAGATCATCTCCTTTCCCCTAAGCACTTTTTACAGATATCTCCTCCTCCCCCTTTCCCAATACTCCAGTCCTTCACATCCAGCCCCCAGGAGTCCCTTCCCATGCTTAGTTGAGTTATAAAAGACTTTCAATATATGGCTCTATTGAGTTTTCCGCAGCCACAACACTATCTCTTTCCACAAAAAAAAAAAAAAAAAAAAACTCTGTGAAGTGTCTACAACCCCCATTTTGGAAACCCCATCACAGCACTCATAATCTCATACACCTGTACCCTGACCAGTTACTCATTATGGAGATCAACAATTTACAACTTGGAAACATGGTCCTCTCATTTCTACACTGTTAACTTACCATAACCCTCAGAACACTATTAGCAACCTGACTTCCCTCAATAATATAGATTGAGAGACCAGTTGTCACTCCCATTACCCTACTCACAGGTATCTTCTTCTGTTATATTACCTGTGGAATAAATCCTCTTCATCCACAGTGATTAAGAACAGGTAGCCAGATAAAGACCTCTTCAGATTCATGAATTTCCTCAAGATTTAGACATTAGAGCCCACCCCTCTACGTGCACACATAGAACTCAACCTCCCATCACTCACACTTCTCACCTCATACATTAGCTCCTCAGCATATTTTCTAAGGTCTATTTGTCCAGATATTCTAAATTATATATCCACATTTTCCCTATTTTCTTCCCAAATTATTAATTCACATCTTGAGCTAAGATGCCTGGAATTTCATGAAGTAGCTGGTGAGAAGAAGCGCTGTGATATGGTCTACTTCAGAGAATTCAGACTCCTAACCTGGAATCTCATGAAGTAGCTGGTGAGAAGAAGCGCTGTGATATGGTCTACCTCAGAGAATTCAGACTCCTAACCTGGAATCTCATGAAGTAGCTGGTGAGAAGAAGCGCTGTGATATGGTCTACCTCAGAGAATTCAGACTCCTAACCTGGAATCTCATGAAGTAGCTGGTGAGAAGAAGTGCTGTGATATGGTCTACCTCAGAGAATTCAGACTCCTAACCTGGAATCTCATGAAGTAGCTGGTGAGAAGAAGCACTGTAATATGGTCTACCTCAGAGAATTCAGACTCCTAACCTGGAATCTCATGAAGTAGCTGGTGAGAAGAAGCGCTGTGATATGGTCTACCTCAGAGAATTCCGACTCCTAAATCTGATCGACTCTTTACATTTCTCTCTTCTTCCAATAGGAAAACAACTGCTCAGTGCAATTTAATTGGTTGCGTCATCAATATCCTCTTCCAGTCATCCTCCAGCATGCCTTCACCAATCAGACAGTCAGATGCTTAAGGCTGGAACACACACCCCTTTGATGTCAATAACTCATGCATTTTTGGCTTCCTCAATTGCCACACTACCACAAAAAAGATTTCCTGATAGGTTAGGGAAAGTTTCTGGATACACTTTGTTGTGAATGTTGACTTTCCTGTTTTTACCTAAAGTCAGGAAATATTTTTTCAACCTAAATGCAACTGTTTTCTTTCAGTCGTAAGTAACCTCCCCTACCTTTTAGGTCCCTAAATGCTATGTATACATCTGCAATTTAAATTAATACAGGAATGTGAACTGTACAGCTAATAAGGATCTGAAAAAAATATTTTGTGTAGAATGAAAGTCCTTATCCAGTGTAACCTAGCATGTTAAAGAGATTCAGTAATGTTGAAATGTTGATTGCTTGGCATATTCATTTATTTATTTATTTTCTGAATTTATTTACCATCATTATGTATAGACACATCCAAGTAAGTCTGTGTTTAGCATTTGCATCTTTTGACTTGGGTCTTGGCTAAAAAGGGTACATGCAACAGGCTGATTACCTCACAAACAAACAAACAAATGCATATGGCAGTCATGACAATCCAACATTATTAGCACATTGCTCAGTACACTGCTAGTAAAACTGACCACTGCTAAACCACCACACAGAAGCCAGTAGCGAAACCTCCTTTCTTGGGTTAACTCAGATACCAGAGGCTGGTGATCCCTTACCAGTATGATTCAATTTCCACACAAATACAGGTTAAATTTCTTTACTCCACAGTTCAGACTAAGAGATTACCTGTAAATTTGGGCATAATTATACTCATCATTCATCAGTGACCTTGAAACAGATGCAATGGAATTCTGAACCTTACATGTTAGAATGGTATCAATTCTGTAAGGTGAAGCATCATATTTCATTTTAATACAAAAGGAAGAATAAAAGCATATGAGGAACTTCTCTATTATCATCACTTTGGTCAACAAGAATCATCATCATCATCAACCCCCTTTTCCCCATTTTTTCTACATGGGGTTGGGGTATCATGTTAACTGTCACCAACTTTTGCGATTCAGTGCCACACTCCTGCCTTTTTCAACACTCATCCCTGACTGTCACAGATCTTCTTTCACATAATCAATCCGCCTCTTTGCTGGATGTCCTCGCTTCCTCTTACCTTCTTCCTGTCTGTCACACATCTTCCTCACCAGACTGTCTTTTGCTTTTCTGCATGTGTCCAAACAACTGTAATCTGTTCTCTTTGATCTTTTCTGCAATTGGAGCTACTTTGGCTTCTGCTGTTATGTCCTCATTTCTTCGTCTGTCCCCAGTGTGCATCCTACTACCCTTTTCAGGCACTTTATTTCCATCACCACTAGCTTATTCAACTGTTCTACCTTTACTGCCCAGGTTTCTGTTCCATACAGCAGTACTGGTCAGACCACTGTGTTGTACACCTTACTTTTCAGCTTCCTTGGCATTCTTCTGTCATAGATTACACCTGACACTCTATGCCAGTTGGCTGCGGTCCCTCTGATTCTAGCTTTGACCTCTTCATTCAGTCTTCCCTTCTCCTCAACCACCCCTCCCAGATACTTGAAGCTGTTTACCTGTTCCACTCTCTTCCCTTCTATCTCTATTCTCAGCTTCTTTTGATTTCCCCAGTTTGCTGCCATTACCACCGGCTTATCTGTGCTTAGTTTTATCCCATGTGCCTTCAGTTTTGCATTCCATTCTCCTATTCTTTGTTGAAGTTCTAGCTCAGAGTCTGCCTGTAATTCCACGTAGTCTGCATACAGTAACTTTGTTGATCTGTCCTCTCCGACCTGTTTGCTAATGTAGTCCATCACCAGTATTAACAGCAGTGGGCTCAGAGCTGAACCCTAGTGTACACCCACTCCCACTGGGAACCCCTCTGTGAGGCTGAACACTGTTCGTACTTGAGTCACTGGGTCCTTGTACATAGCCTGCACTAACTCTACCGATGTTTCTGGGACTTCAAACCACCACAGTACTGCCCAGATCAGCTTTCTTGGGAACTTGTCATATGCTTTCTCCAAGTCTAGGAATGCCTAGCTGAACTCTCTCCTCATCTCTAGCTTCTTGTCAAATATCTGTCTCACTACAAACATTGGGTCAGTTGTGCTGCATCCTGATCTGAATCCAAACTTCTCATCTCCCATCTTACATTGTACTACTATGCGTATCCATTTATCAATCACCATCTCCAGAACTTTCATGCAATGCGATAGGAGTTTGATTGATAAAAAAAGGCTAATTTTTATAGTTCCTTCCATTACTTTGCAGATCCATCTTACAAAAATGCATTCAGTGGATATACAATCATCAATAGACTTGATGGAAACATATGCTAGAAATTCACCAGTCTGTTGTAGTATGCTTTGAAGCCATGTTGCTTTCAACCCAGATGCCATCTTGTCTTGCTTTGTGATTTGCACAGCTCATCTTAGTCATATACTGTGTTTACAATAACAAGTTTCTTTTCTTAAAAAAATAAATAAATAAATAATATTTATCACATTATTTTAGGCTGTCCAGGTCCATTTATAAATTGTTCAAGTGAACTATATTATTTCTGTCTGTCACCAAGACATCATCAAGGTAACATTCTGCACTAAGAATTTCCTGTAATACTTGAGCCTTGGATTCTGCTGGCTCTTACTGAAACGTTGGCATTCAAAATGCTGAGTGCCAACCCCCCCCCCCACCAAAACAAAGACCAAAAATCCTTGGGAACAGCAAATCCCGAACATTGCTCTTCTCCTTTAAACTTCTTTTGCAGGGGGCAAACTGCCCTGTAACTCCTGAACGTATATATACCAACTCTGACATCTCCATACCACAGAGAAAAGGGAATACCCTGAGAAATGGCCAACTGATATGTAATTTATGGAAGTTCATTCTTTTGACCATTCAGTCTTCATGTTTTGAGACTCGATCTAGTGGGTCCTGACATTTCAAATGGTTACCCCATTTGGCCATATGGCTAACATACATACTGTGTCATATATAAGTATGTTATGTCAAAATAAACTTTTCTTGTTAATTGTCAAAAAATTGCTGCGATGATTTTTTCATCTCTATCTGCAGTTAGTTATGTTTGTGCTTAGTCAACCTTTGTGAAACATGCAACATATTAGTATAGCAAAAACTTTCTTAATTTATGGTAGCAGATACTACATAATATTCAATATTAAATATAGATGTCTCCTGTGTATTTCTAATTCAATTAATCTCATTTTAGTCATTATTCAAACATTTTTGCTGTTCTAAGTCAAATTCCCCTTTAGATCTGACTGAATATAGTACAAGACATCATCATCTTCTTTCTCATTAGGGGTTGCCACAGCGGATCACCTGTTTCCATTTCTTCCTGTCCTCTGCATCTTGCTTTGTCACACCAACCACCTGCATGTCCTCTCTCACCACATCCATAAACCCTATCTTAGGCCTTCCTCTTTTCCTGTTACCTGGTAGCTTCATCCTTAGCATCTTTTTCCCAATATACTCAGCATCCCTCCTCAGCACATGTCCAAACCAACGTAATCTTGCCTCTCTGGCTTTGTCTCCAAGCCTTCCAACCTGGGCTGACCCTCTAATATACTTATTCCTAATCCTGTCCAACCTCGTCACATCCAGTGCAAATCTTAACATCTTTAACTCTGCCACATCCAGTTCAAACTCCTGCATTTTTGTCAATACCACTGTCTCCAACCCATATAACATAGCTGGTCTCACTACCCTCTTGTAGACTTTCCCTTTCACTCTTACAGGTACTTGTCTATCACAAATCACTCCTGACACTTTTCTCCACCCACTCCATCCTGCCTGTACTATCTTCTTCACCTCTCTTCCAGACTCACCGTTACTCTGAACTATTGACCCCAAGTATTTAAACTCATCCACCTTCACCACCTCTACTCCTTGCATCCTCACCATTCCTCTATCCTCCCTCTCATTCACACACATATATTCTGTCTTAGTCCTGCTGACCTTCATTCCTCTTCTCTCTAGAGCATATCTCCATCTCTCTAGGGTCTCCTCCACCTGTTTCCTACTCTCACTACAGATCACAATGCCATCTGCAAACATCATAGTCCACGGGGACTTCTGTCTGATCTCATCTGTCAACCTGTCCATCACCATTGCAAATAAGAAAGGGCTCAGAGCTGATCCTTGATGTAACCCCACCTCCACCTTAAACGCATCCGTCACTCCCACTGCAGACCTTAGCGCTGTCACACTACCCTCGTACATATCCTGTACCACTCTTACATACTTCTCTGACACTCCTGACTTCCTCATACAATACCACAATTCCTCTCTAGGCACCCTGTCATATGCTTTCTCTAAGGCTACAAAAACACAATACAACTCCTTCTGACATTCTCTGTACTTCTCCATCAACACTCTCAGAGCAAACATTGCATCTGTAGTGCTCTTTTCTGGCATGAAACCATACTGCTGATCACTAATCATCATGTCCCTTCTTAACCTTGCTTCCACTACTCTTTCCCATAACTTTATGCTGTGACTGATCAATTTAATCCTCTGTAGTTACTACAGCTCTGCACAACACCCTTATTCTTAAAAATCGGTACCAAAACACTTTTTCCTCCATTCCTCAGGCATCCTCTCACTTTCTAAGATTTCATTAAACAATCTGGTTAAAAACTCCACTGCCATTTCACCTAAACACCTCCATGTTTCCACAGGTATGTCATCTGGGCCAACAGCTTTTCCATTCTTCATTCTCTTCATAGCTATCCTTACTTCCTCATTGCTAATCCATTGTACTTCATGATTCACTATCCCTACATCATCCAACCTTCTCTCCATCTCATTCTCTTCATTCATCAACCCCTCAAAGTACTCTTTCCATCTCCTCAACACACTCTCCTCGCTTGTGAGTATGTTTCCCTCATTATCCTTTATCACCTTTACCTGCTGCACATCTTTACTAGCTCGATCCCTCTGTCGAGCCAATCGGTACAGGTCCTTTTCTCCCTCCTTAGTGTCCAACCTTTCATACAACTCTTCATATGCCTTATCCTTAGCCATCACCACCTCTCTCTTTGCCATGCACCTCATCTCCTTATACTCCTGTCTACATTCTTCATCTCTCTGACAATCCCACTTCTTCTTCACCAACCTCTTTCTCTGTATACTCTCCTTTACTTCCTCATTCCACCACCATGTCTCCTTGTCGTCCTTCCTCTGTCCTGATGTGATACCAAGCACCTTTCTAGCCATCTCCCTTACTAGCTCTGCTGAAGTTACCCAGCTATTTGGTAACTCTTCACTGCCAGCCAGTGCCTGTCTTAACTCATCCCTGAACTCCACCTCACAATTACTCTTTTTCAATTTCCACCATTTGATCCTTGGTGCTGCCCTCACACTCCTCCTCCTCTTGATCATTGTCATCCTACAAACCATCATCCTATGCTGCCTAACTACACTTTCTCTGGTCACCACTTTACAGTCTCCTCTCTCCTTCAAACTGGCCCTCCTACATAAGATATAATCCACCTGTGTGCATCTTCCTCCACTCTTGTATGTCACCCTATGCTCCTCCCTCTTGTTAAAATACGTATTCACCACAGCCATGTCCATCCTTTTCACAAAATCCACTACCATCTGACCTTCTGCATTCCTTTGTTTAACACCATACCTACCCATCACTTCCTCATCCCCTCTGTTCCCTTGACCAACATGCCCATTGAAATCTGCTCCAATCACCACTCTCTCACCCTTAGGTACAGTCATCACCACTTCATCTAATTCACTCCAAAATGTTTCTTTCTCATCCATTGCACACCCAACTTGTGGAGCATATGCACTAACAACATTCATCATTACACCATCAATTTCCAGCTTCATAAACATCACTCTATCCGACACTCTTTTCACCTCCAAAACACTCTTAGCCTACTGTTCCTTCAGAATAACTCCTACGCCATTTCTCCTCCCATCCACACCATGATAAAACAATTTGAACCCACCACCGATACACCTAGCCTTACTCCCCTTCCATCTGGTCTCTTACAAGACAAACTTAGTAAAACTTGGAACTAGAATTCTGTCTAACTCAGTCCTGGCCACTATGCATTTCAATTATTTCACTGTCTTGGCAAACAAGTTCTGATACATCTGCTAACAACTGTAATATCTTTCCTTCTGTAGAATTGTTATCTCCCTTTTACAATGATGGGCATATTCAGTGTCTACAAAATACTAATTCTAGTCAGTTTTATGTATCCATTCTCTGTCAAATAATACTGCTTACCACATTTCTGCAAATAGAGGTCTAACATATATGTTTTATAATTATTTGTGTCCCAGAGATTCCCCGATCTGTGGAATAGACTCCCTCTCCACATCAAGCAGAGTACCTCTTTACCTCTTTTTAGGTGCAACCTGCATAACTGGATGGGAAATAGAAAATACATCACTTGGATTCCGCCGGTGTCCCTGCTGGACATGGGCATTGGGTGCTGATTTGTCTATACATGGGCTAAACTCTTGACTAGGCTTATAAGGGCCTCAGGCCAATAGCCTAGTAACTTCCTATGACGCTATGATCTTTCCTATGTGACACTGGTACTGTAATGTATCTTCTTGGGCCACTTTGTCAGTGCATATATCTTTAAAAGTACTTTGTGATTTTTCAATGCAATCTCTAAACACATTTTGCTATAAGCAACAATGGGAATGACTGACAATGCTGCTTCTCTATATAATTCCATTTTTAATTTCACCCCCTGTTACCTCTCATGTAACCCCTATGATTCTGCAGTCATTTCATATCATATTGTGTAAGTATACACATAGTGCAACCTTTTCTAGAGAATTTACATTACCTCTAATTTTCTCTAAACCAGTTTAACTGTATGTATTTCCCATGTTATGCATTAGGTATCTTGGACGCAGTTTTACTATTTTTGCATTTACTACCTGTACTCTTTTTAACATATTTTCATCTGAACAGTCACTCAGTGTAACATTTTATGGCATTTGTCTAAAATCTTCTTCCCTGAACAAAATTCAGTAGTATTATGTGACAAATTGCTGCAATGGAACATGCTTACTTCTGTGAGTGCATACTATTTACATTGCTAAAAGTGTATTCAATCACATCCTGTGACAACTTACTAACATTTCTTAGAGCTGCTCCCCTAGACAATGTAATGTATGGTGCCTTACCTAATGAGAATCATTTCTTGTACATTGACTCCTTATATGGGAAACACAGGCCTGCCTATCACTTCATTCATACCTTACACATGTTGAGTATCACATATTTAGCAGACTACATACATTCTTAGATTTATTAGCATTTTTGTCTGAAATTTCAAATTAAAAGCCTAAACAAACAAACAAATATACATGCATTGAGAGCAGTTAATGCAATTTTAAAATGTATATATGGAAATGTTGTTCAGTGAAATCTTTTTTATCATAATAGTAGTCAATACCTTCAAAGTCTTTACATCAATACAGTAATATATTATAAAGTTAAAGACAAGGCTGGCAGTAGGGAGCTAACTGGGCAATGACAAAGGGCCACAATCCTCTTGGGCTACCCACATTACTAGAAAAAATGAAGTAGAAGTTGACACAAAGCATGTTTCATAATGAAGCATAAAGTGGGCAGCTGGGAAAAAGAAGGCCAATTTCATTAAAGGACATTTTGGGAGGGTTTCTTGTGCTTACAGTTACTTTTGCAATACCAATGCAAGTGTTTCTTAAGTTTGAACATGTCTTGTTGCAGTGATTCTTGGATTTAAATAATGAGATAAGCTTCGGTTGTATTGCAATCCTGCAAATAATAAAAGCAGATGAATGGAGAATAAATAAAAAGAAAACAAAAATACAATTTACTACAAAATATTCTGTAACATGGAACTGTACCATGCTTCTAGATATTGTTAGGCTTGGCAGGGATACAGTGCGTTTGCATGAAAAACGCTGACATATGTTACTTTAGCCATTATTATGTATTGTTAGGCGTGGCAGGGCTACTGTGTGTTTGTGTGAAACAAAGTTGAAATACATCCAAGGTGTACACAGTCAGAAAAGTGGCTATGATTCCTGGGAATGTTCTGTTCATAGGTATGAAAGTTAGTAACTCTGCTTTTGTTTGATTGAGTCAAACTTATTAATCTGACTTTGTAAGACTCATGCATTTGTATGAAGCACATTAGAGTATTTCACTATGGCTACTGTGCATTTCTGTGAAGCAAAGTCAAAATACATTATTGTTGCCATTTTTATCACAGATATCTGAGGTGTATACAGTCAGCAAAGTGGCAATAATTTCTTGGTACAGAGACTGATTGCCTACAGTTTAAATGACTGACCCTGCTGTCATGTGCTCAAATTACATACCCGATAATGTGGTTTTGCAGGACTACACTTGCTCTCTGCATTTATGTGAAGTAAGCTGTAATACTTTACTGTGGCCATTTTAATCTTAATCACAATCAGACATCTATGAGGACAAACTAAATAAAGTAGCAGTAATTGATGGGTACAGGGGATGTCTGTGGTTAAAAAATGACTCACGTCTGCTGTTTGATCACAGTTAAATAGCCACTGGTCTAGCTTGACATGAGCATTTTCATGGAACTGTATTAATTTAAATTAATATAAAATGATCATTGCTATGGCTTATGCATGTGTCTACATGGGAGATGCTGTAATGTATCTAAGAGTAACAAGCTGATTATACTTTTTTTTCACTTTCCATCACAGTCAGACATCAACATTATGCCTAATAAATGGCTATAGTTGGTAGTCTGGGCAGTATGTGTATAAAATCAACTAATAATTGGTACAGTGTCACACTAACTAAGATTGCCATCACAGATATTTGGTTCTGTGGTTGAGGTCTTAGTTGTTTGACTGTGATTTTACCCTCCCCGTCTCTGTGTGAGTTTTATCCATGTGCTCTGGTTTCTTGTAACACCCCAAAGGCATGCTGCAGTTGAACTGGTATTCCTCCAATTTGACTGTAGGCTAGTGTGCAATGTGGATGAGTGTGTGTGTGTGTGTGTGTGTGTGTGTGTGTGTGTGTGTGTGTGTGTGTGTGTGTGTGTGTGTGTGTGTGTGTGTATGTGCTTGGGGTGTATGGGGTGCCAGGGAGAGGTAGTACCTCTGATGGGTGAACATGTCGTGCTCTTCAGAGTAGTTCATCTACATTGGTCCTCACCTGACACTCAGCTCTCAGCTGTGGCTCCTCGTAGCTGTCTGCATGCAACAGCGGCCACACCCCGAGCAATGGCTTCGACTGGCCGGCAAAACTAAGTGAGGGTAGCTGATGGGTTTGCAACCCTCAGCGAGTCAGGGCTTGTCTACCTATGCATGTGAAGACTGGATCCGGCAGACTAGGTGGAGGAAATCACTAGACTGATTCAACGGGCAGGAGAGCAGACTCAGCAAAGTGATGTGGAGTGCAAATAGGGTACAGTGAGACACATCAGGACACTGTTGGCCATCCATTGCATCCCAACCCATCTCCAGTTGTCTCGACTATGTCCTGCCACTGGATCAAGATAGGCTGGGATGACAGAGTGAGACTGATGATCTGCACAAGTCTCTCTTACTATAATCCAATTCACGTGCAAGGCAAGACATCACCCCCCCCCCCACAAATCCTGTGGTGATGGGTGAATGATGAAGCAGCATGTGTGGATACAGTGAAAGCTGTAGCCACAATCTCACACAGGCGGGCCAGGGCAATGGGTCATTCAATACTGGACCGAAGCAGCAGTAGAGTTCGGCAGCCCCCTGGGTGTCTGATCAGCCCTATTTAGGATCACTCTGCTCATCTCTATGGTCAGAGGAAAGGGATAGACAAGGTGCCATAAAACATAGCATGCTTCATCCTACCCCTGGCCTGCATGCTGTGGCAAGTGGGGATCCCAACCATGTGGTCGAATCACAAAGAAAAAAACAACGGTGACTTCACTCACCATTTGTACATGGAATGTATGCACTCTCATGGATAGCTCCAAAACAGACAGACCTGAGGGGCAGACAGCACTTCTCACAAGAGAACTCGGCAGGTACAACATCCAGATAGCAGCCCTCAGCGAGAACAGGTTCGCAGATGAAGGCCAACTGACAGAAGTTAAAGATAGTTATACATTTTTCTGGAGTGGCCGCAACAGCAATGAACATTGTGAAGCAGGAGTGGGTTTCACCATCAGATCTAATCTGATCAGCAAATTAGCCAGCCTCCCAAAAGGATTCAATGACCGATTCATGTCTCTGTGGCTTCCCCTCACAGAAAAGCACCATGCCACCTTCATCAGAGTATATGCCCCCACCATGACAAATCCAGAGGAAATTAAAGACAAGTTTTATGAAGACTTGGAGTCCCTCATAGCATCTGTGCCCAAGACGGATAAGCTTGTCATCTTAGGTGACTACCAGACATGGGATGGTGTCATTGGGAGGAATGGAGTCAGCAAAAGCAACAGCAATGGTCATCTACTTCTGAAGACATTGTGCAGCTCATGACCTGTTGATCATAACCACAGTCTTCCACCTACTCAACTGTCACAAGACATCCTGGATGCATCCACACAGCAAGCACTGGCATCACATTCATCATGTCATAGTAAGGAGAATGGACAGACAGGATGTTAGAGTGACTAAGGCTATGTGTGGCGCAAACTGCTGGACAGACCACAGACTCATCCTCTCAAAACTCAACATGCACATTCAGCCTAGGTGGTGCCCTCAGGGGAAAAAGACCAATAGGCGCCTGATTGCCAGCAAGTTAGAATGGCACTCTGTGCACCAGAACCTCAGTGAGGACCTCGGCAGTAAGCTTGGCCAGCTCAGCTTTGGCACAAATCGTGTAGAAGAGGACTGGGCAGCCTTTAGGATATGGTCTGCAACACTGTTCTCGCTCATTTGGACCTGACACTAGGACTGGTTTGATGATAATGATGATGACATTCAGAAGCTGCTGGATAAGAAGCGTGAAGCCTTCAGATCCCTCCAGCAAGACACTACATCCGTCTCCAAGAAAGCAGCCTACAACTCCATCAAAAGCAAGGTGCAAGCAAAGCTCAGAGAGATGCATGACTCCTGGCTCAGCAGAAAGGCAGATGAGATCCAGAAGTACGCTGATAGCAACAACTCCAAGCGTTTCTATAATGCCCTGAAGACCATCTATGGGCCACAGTCCTCTGGAACATCACCACTGCTCAGTGCCAATGGGTCCACCCTGCTCACTGAGCTGATCACTTCAACAATGTCCTGAATAGGCCTTTCTCTATCACTGCCAAAGCCATTGACTGCATGCTGCAAGGTGCCATTAACACCTCCCTGGCAGAACCTCCAAAGGAATCAGAAGTTAAGGATGCAATTAAGCTTCTCTCCAATAGTAAATCACCAGGCTCTGACTCCATGTCAGCTGAAATCTACAAGACAGGAGGACCAGTTTTGTCACAGAAGCTCACCAAGCTCTTCCAGACCATGTGGCAACAGGAAGTTATCCCGCAGGAGCTAAAAGATGCCTCCATCATCCATCTCTACAAGAGAAAGGGAAACAGGCAGTCTTATGACAACCACAGAGAAATCTCTCTCCTTGTCATTGCTGGCAAAATCCTTGCCAGAGTCCTCCTCAACCACCTCATTCAACACATGGAAGATGGACACCTGCCAGAGAGTCAGTGCAGCTTTAGAAAGGGCCGAGGGACACTGTACATGATATTTGCAGTACGTCAAGTTCAGAAGTGCCAGGAACAAAACAGGGACCGTTACACAACATTCATGGGCCTGAGCAAAGCCTTTGACACTGTCAGTTGTGAGGGGATATGGTGGATCATGGAGAAGTTTGGTTGCCCAGACAAATTCATCAGTATGGTGTCCCAGTTCCATGATGGCATGCTTGCTCAAGTACTGGATGATGGAGACTCCTCTGATGCCTTACCAGTCACCAACGGAGTCAACCAAGGCTGTGTACTGGCACCCATGCTGTTCAGCATGATAGTCTTGGCCATGCTGGCAGATGGCTACTATAATGACAAAGAAACCAGCATCAAGATCAGATACAGGACTGGTGGCAGGGTCTTCAACCTGTGGAGGCTATAGGCCAAGACCAAGGTTGAAGAGGACTTTGTGCGCAATTTCCTGCTTGCAGATGACTGCGCGCTCAATGCTGCCACAGAGGCCCAGATGCAGCAGAGTGCACTCCTTTTCCACTGCCTGCAGAAACTTTGGCCTCACCATTAATACTAAAAAGACTGAGGTTTTGAATAAGCCCACACTGCAGAAGATGTATGCAGAACCAACTATCACCACTGAAGGTGAGATCCTGAAGGCTGTTAACAAGTTTACATACCTCGGCAGCACACTCTCCAGATTTGTGAACACTGACGATGAGGTAGACACATGCATCTCCAAGACAAACTCCGCATTTGGATGGCTGCGGGAGACAGTGTGGGAGAGGAGAGGTGTAAAACTGTCCACAAAGCTGAAGGTGTGCAAGGCAGTCATACTACCCACACTACTGTATGCCTGTGAGACATGGACTGTGTATGAGTGTCATGCCAAAAAGCTGAATTGCTTCCATATGAACTGCTTAAGAAGGCTGCTGAAAATTACCTGGCAGAACAAAGTTCCAGACACAGTTATCCTCTCTCAAGCTGGACGGCCAAGTATCTACACCCTGCTGAGGAAAGCCCAAGTCAGGTGGGCAGGCCACCTTGTACGTATGCCAGACACACGCCACCCCAACAGACTGTTTTATGGTGAACTTGCAGGATGCAAACGCACACAAGGTGGACAGAAAATGCTCTTCAAGGACACATTGAAAGTTTCTCTGAAGAGCTTTGGCATTGACCCGGACTCCTGGGAAGCCCTAGAGCAAGACCGCCCCATCTGGCAAAGCTGCATCAGCAAAGGTGATACCTCCTATGAGCAAAGCAGAACCGCATGAGCTGCATAAATCCACTGCCAACTCTTTGCCAACCAACCCAAATGACCACTTGTGCCCATGTGGCAGAACTTTCCGAACCCATATCAGACTGATCAGCCACAGCTGGACACACTGTACTCAGTCAACCTCCTTGACGTGATGTCCTTGGTCATCGTCGACAATGATGGATGAACAACATACATGTGTTATGCATGTATGTACAGCATGTGCATCTTGGGATACATCTGGTTTGCTAGGGGCAGTGTCACTATGGGTGTACTAGTCAGTGAAAAAATAAATAATTATAATAGCTTTTATTTGTGGGCATAAGCATACCAAAGGCACATACATATATCTTCTGACTAATGGTACAGAAAAAAAAGAATAGCTAACGTTACAGTGTTGCAATGTTAATAGTTGCTTTGGATCTCACAAAGAGATCATCAGCAAATAATTTTCAAAAAGATTAAGTACAATAATTCTTCTTCCCATACCAGGAGTCTGATTTTAAATATTGTTAAGGTCCCTGAAAGTCTTTTTTCCATTGGCAGTTTAGTCAATCTTCTACCTGCTGTAACACTGAAAAAAATAGTACCTAAACATTACTAATTTTTTTAGTTATTTGAGAAGATTATTATTTCAAATTTTATTAGAATGTTTAACAAATTATAACTGTAATGTACATTCCAGGACTTAATTCTTTATGCTTTTATAAAGCTATGCTAGAGTACCTCTTGTCAACCTATAATTCACAGAAAATTAGTTTTAATTTTCTTAATCTAGCTTAATCAAATACATCTATAGTAATGGATAGGAAGAAGCATAAATATTTGAATTTGTCAAAAGATGAGTGTTTGGCTATCCAACAATTTAAAAACTAATGAGTTATTGGCTATCAGGCCAGTGGATAAGGGTGGTGCCATTGTTTTGATGGACCATGATTTCTATTTGACAGTATGTTAATCATGTTGGATGACGTAACCACTTACAAATTGATTTCTGAGAAAGATATTGATGTTATGATCAAATGTTTGCATAATGAGTTGCATGATTGTTTGAGCATGAGGTTTATACACTAAGTTTTTTTTTAATTACCTAGTTGTAAAGTGACCTTATATCCCTGCACTTTATGGTCTCCCCAAAATACATAAAAATACAAGATTACCACGCATGAGACAGACTGTGTCCAGGAAGGGATGGCTCACTCAACCCTCTCCATTTATGTCAAGCTGAAGCTCAGACCTTTATTAGACAGTGTTAGTTCAGTCTTACATGATACTCAAATTTTTTTGCTCAGCCTCTATGAGAGGTGGTGAAAAAACACGCAAAGTAAAAAACTAACAGGAAAAATAGAGAATAAAGAAATGGAAAAGGAGATTTCTTTAAATGAGCTAGATAAAGTATTAGGACAAGTAAATATAGATTTGGCTGCAGGACCAGATGGAATAGTGTATGAAATATATAAAAAATTAAGGAATTGGCAAAAAGAACTAGAGATTTTGAATGCATGGTTAAGTGAAGGTTTTATGTATAAAAAATTATGTAGTGGAATTGAAAGAATTTTAGTATACACTGTCTTTTCAAACTGTTGCCAGCATGATTATTAGCTTGAATAAAAAGCTGCAAGAATTATATGAAATATAAAGGGTTAATTTAGAAACTGTATAAAATGCTGAAAAATAAGAAATAGTAAGTGCGCTGGTAAGCATATATAACTTAGTTAGATTTTTGGCATCCATGTAAAGGAGTATGTTATTGAGAAACAAAGTCTGTAAAAAATAACTGCACAGATGGCAGCTGGAAGGATATCACCGAAGCAAAGAGATGTAACATCAAGTTTCAGACAGTGCTGGAACACCACATTTCAGATACTGCAAGACTGAGTTTCCATGGATCATCAAACTACAAAGAACCAAGGACAAGGGAACAAGGAAAACTGTTATATAAAGAAAGAACTGTTATACATCAGACTCTGAGAAAAAAATATCAGACTTTTTGGTATAAATATTAGTGTAACAATAAACAAGCTTTGGGTATTTGCCATTGAGAGCTGACAGCATCTGTGTTGCATGCTTGTAGATCTAAAAAGAAAATGTGAAAGTAAAGTATATTAACTGAAACAGTTGCCTTTGTGTATTTATTGTACTAAGTACAATACAGTAATAAGATTAGTTGATTACAATAAATAGTTAAATAAACTTGTGGTATGCATGCATGTAAATGCAAGTAACAGTGAGAAACCAACAAGAAGACGTCATATAATTTTTCAATGGCAAGCCACAGTTGATGGTCTGAATGGATTCTTATTGTGACAACTATAGCTTCTTTTTTTATTTTATTCAGTTAGTACGTTCTGTTCCAGTGCAAACATTTGCCTCTTTCTTATGCACAATATCCAGTAGCAGAACAGTGCATCTCTGCAAGTTCTACAGGTCCTGTACATTCACACAGCTGAATCTGCCAGCTATGTTTGACCACCTTTTGGGAGAATCAACAAGGGACTTTCCACGTTTTCTCAATGGAAGATTTGGCCACCTTCCACACAGAAACTGGTAATTCTCTTTTTGTTTATTTCTCATTCTATAGTGTGGATGCCATAAACAAAAGAACTGTAAAGTGTAAAACTACCTTTCAGGTAGACAATAATAGTTCGGCACGTGTATGGTCAGTATTTAAAGATTGGTATAAACATAACTGTAGCACAGGAAGTACTTTACTAGGTAAAGTTTGTGTCAATGCTTTATATAAATGCATTACATTTGACTGCTATCTTAAACAGCAGCATCATTTGTATGACAGTAAACATTTATTGTGCAAGTTATATGAAACTACTTTCTGTGTGCAATGTCGTAAAAGTAATGGTAAACAACCATATGCATTACATCCTGTCACCACATGTAAAATGTTAATTTCAGAGTTACAATATCAGTCAAGTCAGTTATTTACAAAATCTTCTGTACATCTTGTAGACAAATGTGGCATAAAACCACTGCACATTACAAAACAGATAAAAACAGAGACGAGGTTCATTGTGAACTGACAAAAAGATTTAATAAACTTCTAAGACACAGTCAGAGTGAGTTCAAAATGTTCAGACAACATATGCAAACACTTTTTCAAAAGTGCATAAGAGCATTAAAATCAGCAGAACAGAATACTAACAAAAATAATCTGGTTAGTAAAGAGTTAAAGCAACAGCAGTTAACTACGCTGATAGAAAATAATTTATGATGTACTATTCTATGTTTAGAAAATGGTTAAGCATACACAGCACAAACTTTCATTAGTTAAAGCAAGCCACTTAAATAGTGATTTTAAAACCATTTCAAATAACAAAACAGCTCTAGGGCATAAAAATCAAATGAAAGTCGTTAAACACAGCAAAGACATGATGTCACAAGACTGGCATGCATGTATTTTCTTTTCACCTAAAGTGCAGCAAAAGGCAGACAACAGCAAATGTAAATCATGTAAATATATTTGTTTTAAGCATGTGTTAGTTAAGTCAATATCTCTTTTGTTTCTTACAATATTTTGTATTTGTATGATAGCATAAAAAATACCACAGACTCCCAACAAAAACAATATTCAAAAGCAATATTATACATAGTTAAGCAAGTTAATATTTATTACAACTGCATTCTAATATCAAGTTGCAAGTATATTAATGAATGACTGAAGGTACGAGTAAGTGCTGAAGGAGTTATGGGTTAAGCATCTGGAATGCACAAAAAGAAAAAAAAGTAAGTAATGTGAGCTCAAATCTTTCCAGGCTGAAATGGGTAGTTACAAGGAGTGTTGTATAAGATAAAATGTTACCGGTACTGAAATTTATAAGGTCAAGGAAACAAGACTGGTCACTAGGCTAAATGGCTTACATTTTTCTAAAACATTATTGTTAAGTATTCACATGCAACATTAAGCAAAAAGCAAAAAAGTCTAATAATCTGTTTGCAAGTAAATACACAGAGTACAGTCAGTACATGAGTTATGGTATGCAGTTAAAATAAATTATGCAAGTCCCTTTACAAAAAGGGAGGGTACAAATAGCTACTAGTAACAGTAAAAGTCTTTTCAAAATGGTAAAAGCAATTCCTACTACAACTTTAACAGTATAGGCAACAGCAAAAGCTTTATAAAAATATTTTCTGTTTTTAAAAATGGCCAAAAAAAAAAAAAAATCAAATCAAAAAGCAAATGTGAAGACCAAAGTGCCACAGTCTAGGTAACAGCCAAAGGGCAAGCATACATTCAATTCTCAAAGCATAAAGCAAATAAACAATACTGCAATAAAATGATGTATAGTACGGGGGGAAGGGCATGCTTTCAATTTTACACTAACTGTGTAAACAGTACTGCAAAAGAAACTCAAGTAAAGGTGCAAAGTAGTAATACCAAAAATACATTTTAATGTTTCAAGTAATAGGCTTCGGTTTAATGCTAAGTTTGTAAGACTGAGTGTACATTACAGCCATATATATACAAATGCAAAAACAATCTGCACAAGCAATTGTATTCTGTACAGTATACAGTAAATGGTTTATCTATGTAAATAGAGTAACAAGTCAAAGCTTGAAATTTGTGACATATGTAGTTTTTTTTTTCAAAAAACAAGACTGCAATGCCTTTGCAATAAAATCCTCAAGCATTGCCAATAAATTACTGTATAGAACATCACTGTATAGAGTCATATTCAGAGTCATCCAGTTCTAATAGTAATAGTTGTCATCATTGTGTTGACAATATTAAACTGTGTTAACTTGCTGTATTAAAAGAAAACTAAATGTTTTGTTTCCCAGTGTGTTTCTAGTTAATAGCAATATAACTTGACTAAAAAGTACATACTAATGTAGATAGTTTTTATTTAAAATAAAACAGAGGGAATGTATACAGTGATAGATATGTTTAAAAATGTATAAATGCACGTCCACATTTATTTGCAAGTTAGATGCATATACACATCTGTTGCTATAAAATATGTAGAAATAATATAGTTAGTTAAACACTTGTATTTCTGTTTGGTAGCATACATATATTCTGGTACAGCTTGAGACAAGCTGAAGGTTCAGTGTCTGGAACACACTTCAAGGACTATAGATAAAAATGCAGCTGCAAGACAAGACACGCAACATTCAACACAGACATCTGCATTTCATTTGCATCATTCTGAACATCAAAACAGAGGGAATTACAATATTTCCCAAATAAAACTTAGTTAGGAAAATGCTACACAAAATAAAACACAAGACAATTTCAGTTGTAAAATGCATACAGCATGTACGTTTAAAAAGATAACATTTAACACAAATATAACGACATAGTTAGCTGAACAAAGTCAGGCATACATAAAAGTAGAAAAATAATCAAAGACTAACATAAACATTTCTGTAAACAGCTCTATCTCTATTAGATGCTGTACATTATCTCAGAAATGTAACAGTTCTGACAAGGGAAGACATCATGCAAAAATGTCACAGTGTGTAGACAATAACACAAAAATAAAAATAAAAATAAATTTGACAGGGGAAAGAACAGGCATAATTTCTACAAATACTCTGTTTATTTGTATAAACAACAGAGTAATACAAGGAAAAGGACCATGGGTCAGAATACTTACCATTCTGGGTAATAAACCAGTACTTCATACAGATCAAGTGGTAAAAATACCATCCACTTGTACCATACAAAATACAAAAAACAATATTGCACTTCAACATTATGTTTCCAAGTTTTAAACAGACAAAATGCAGTTTTAAAAGAGCCTGGTATGACACACTCTTGGGGGGAGTAGGAGCAGGAGTGGGAACTCTAAATGTTGTGGATACTGAAATTTTACAAAACAAGTTAAAGTTACTAGGACAAGACATATCACAAATTGTACATTTGCAAGTCCAATGGAAGCCCACTATTTGGTATGTACATAAACAAAATGTACGGTATCAAGTGTTTTTTTTTTAATCATTATAATGTATCATTAATAGATTGCAATTTTACACCAATGTATCTGTATTTGCAGATTGGACAAAATGTACTTTACAATCATTGTATGTTAAAATATAGCAAAATGAGTTACAGGCAAAGCTGATGTTAAAAAATGAGTACATGTGGCAACAGCTATTCAGCAGATGGATTCCCTCCACTACCTGGGTAAGACTGTTCACAGAACAGACTCAGTGTGAGCACAATTATTGTACTGGTAAAGTCATGTATTATAATGTAACAAAACAAACAGTAATATGTCAATTCATGGTATTACCCATAATATCTACTTATAACAATACTGAACTTTGGTTACCTCAACTTGATGGAAATTACATTGATATACACAACAAAACGCACATGTTATAGCATTGTACAGAAACTATGAATGGTCTCATATGTGGGCAGCATTCTCCCATCTATGAACCATGTTTTTTACAACATTCTGTAAATATGTCCAAATGGACAATATTGCCTTCAAACTTCAAGATGTTTGTCAAAGTGGCACCACAATTTGTATGTATGGTTTCAAATAAACCAGTGTTAAAATACAAGCAAACACCCTTTGTGGGATGTATCAGTAATATCACGCATTTAACCTGGTAAAATGAGACGACATGTGTTTTCTACCAGTACTAAAACAATGGCAACATTTCAGTGGAAATATGAAATGATTCAGTTTCCTAACATTACTTTGTCTTTAGATAAGTTAAGAAAAATATTGTCCATTTGGACATATTTACATCACAAGAAACCCACAGGGTCAGAGTTGTTGGGCCATGTCAGACTCAAAGCCTGTGACACCCATGTAGCTAAAGACAAGACATAGACGATCTTAAAGCTGACTTGGATCATCATAACCACAGCATATTATGGCATGAAGTAAATAGTATAATAGTAAAAGACAAATTGGTAAAGTTGGCTGAAAAAACAGAAGCTCACACTGCCCATAATTGGTGGAATATATTCACAGGGTGGTCATCATCTGGAACCAAATTGTTAAATTGTTATAAATTGGTAAATACATCCAGTGTTGGTAGTCTTAGGAGTCATAATAATAATGACAGCTTGGAATTATTTAATATGCTGCAGGTTACGGAGAGTTGCAATAACTCAACTAGTTATGATTGTAAATATGAGCAAAGTCGCAAATGCTGTAAATGATAACGCTAACGAAACAAATGCAGTCTTTTCTTTAACTGAAGTTTAGTCCGTTCCTCAAACAAATAAAAAAATGGAGAACTGAAAGAATTTTAGTATACACTGTCTTTTCAAACTGTTGCTAGCATGATTATTAGCTTGAATAAAAAGCTGCAAGAATGATATGAAATATAAAGGGTTAATTTAGAAATAGTATAAAATGCTGAAAATAAGAAATAGTAAGTGTGCTGGCAAGTATATATAGCTTAGTTTGATTTTTGGCATCCATGTAAAGGAGTATGTTATTGAGAAACAAAGTCTGTAAAAATAACTGCGCAGATGGCAGCTGGAAGGACATCAATGAAGTAAAGAGATGTATCAAGTTTTAGATAGTACTGGAACACCATGTTTCAGATACTGCAAGACTGAGTTTCCATGGATCATCAAACTGCAAAGAACCAAGGAAAAGGGAACAAAGGAAAATTTATACAAAGAAAGAACTGTTATACATCAGACTCTGAGAAAAAATATCAGACCTTTTGGTATAAATATGAGTGTAACAGCAAACAAGCTTTGGAAATTTGCCATAGAGAGCTGACATCATCTGTGTTGCATGCTTGTAGATCCAAAAGGAAAATGTAATTGAAAGGAAATTAGCTGAAGCAGTTGTCTCTGTGTATTTATTGTACTTAGTACAATACAGTAATAAGACTAGTTGATTACGATAAGTAGTTAAATATACTTTGGTATGCTTGCATGTAAATGCAAGTAACAGTAAAAAAACAACAAGAAAATGTCATATAATTTTTCAGGAATACTGAAATTCATACGAAGGAAGATAGAAGACAAACTGGAGACTGATAGTACTGAATAATAATGATTATGATATTACAACAAACACAAGGTTAGATTAGAATCTCAAGTGATAATTGGGGCTTAAATGGCAATGGGCAGGGGGCAGTTAGCTTAGTACTAACCTATGAAGCTATGAACCTATTATGAAAATAATACAAAATAGATTTGAAACTAAAACTGTGGATGGGATCATGAATAGAAAAGAAGACGTGAAAATCATGATAGGAGACCTTAATAAGGCATTTGATACAAATATCATGAAATCTTATGGGTAATAATGAAATAATATAATATAAGTGAGAAAGTTAGGAAACTGTGTATGTCAACGTATGGTAATAATAAAGTAAAAATACTTGTAAATGGCTGGTTACAAAGAGTGGTGTAAGACAGGGATGTCCAATGAGTTGTATACTCTTTACATTAATTATGAATGTACTAGTATGCAAAATAAATCACAAAATAAAGAAAGTGGGGTATATAACACCTGAAGGGTTAAGAATTCCAGTACTGTTAACATATGTAGATGACATAATAATTGCAAAAAAAATTGGATAAAAGAAGTAATAATTTGCACTTATGAGTGTCTAAATGTGATAGGGATGGCTTTAAATAAAGATAAAAGTAAAGGTTTAGGTGATGCAGTAAAAATAAGGGGTATATATTTTACAATGAATTACATTTCTATGTTAGGTATACAATTTGGGAATAAAGATGTAAGTAGAATCCAATGGGAAAAACACAGAAGAAATTTAAAAAAAAACTGTCTTTTCTGGAGAACATATACATTATCATTTAGAAAAAAGGCATATTTGATAAATTCAGTGCTGATATGAAAAATAGCATATGTAGCAAGTGTATTTATGTTGCCAACAATATTTATAAAGGAATTATTGCATTTTTTTTATTTATATGGGGTTCTAGTTTGAACTCGGTAAAAAGAGGAGTTTTGTGTGTAAATAAAAAGGAAATACGTTTACGGTTAATTAACCCAGTGGTATATTCTACTTTATTAAATTTGTACAAAGTGTTAAAGTGGATAAATGAAAAAAGATGAGAGATTAGTTGTAAAATTGAGTAAATATAAGTATGATACATTTGGGGGTGTTAAAACAGAAAAAGAGAAAAAAAGTGTATAAATGAAGATCTAAAATGTTACCAAAAAATATTTTTGTAGAAAATAAAACCTGATGATATAGAAAAGATAGAAAAATATGGCATAAGAATGTAACGATAAAGCATTACTATGTAAAACCATGGGAAAATCTAACAGATGAAAAAATTAAATGTATAAAAATAAGAAGCAAATGGTGCAAATCAGAAAGTAGAATTCACAATTTTTTGTGGAGACTAGTAATGGATAAATTGCCAGTAAACAAAATGTGTCATAAAAAATGACAGAATATGTTTACATTGTCAGAAAGAAGAAACTACAGAACGTGTTTTTGAAATATAAATGAACATACAAGTTATGTGGAAAACTATGTAAAGAAGATGTTTTTGAAGATATAAAAGAAGTAGATAAAATAAACATGGATGTAATTAAATATGGAAATTATAATATCCATAAGGGAGGGATGTTGGTATAATGATTGAGGTGTTCACCTTACAGACATAAGGAGCAGGGTTTGATTCTCACATAGGGAAACTGGCTAGGCTTAAAATACCTCATAAGGACAGTTAGCTTAGTAATAATCAAGAACCTATAAGAACAGAAGTAAAAATATGTTAAATGAATATATAAAAGGTTATATGGGTTATATGGAATGAAAGAATGAATGAAATTATGTTTAATGGTAAATGGAGTTTAGCAACAATATTAAGTAAAATCAGATGGTGGTTATGGAAAAAGGAGTGGGGTCTAATAAGGACGAAAATGTTAGTATGAGTGTAAAAGAAATTATGAAAATATGTAAACAGATTTGTCTATCTATATGTTTGTACATTTATAAATATTTGCTAATATATTGTAAATAAGAGTTTTTGTATAGAAATAAAGGAACCCAACTTTTTTGATAAGTGCCATGATATCTTTTACATCCACCCGAGTGACCACCAATTCATGCAAATGGAGCCTCAGTTTAACATCACATCTGAAAGACAACACACTCAAAAGTGCAGCGCCCCATTATGCTATATTGCACCATGAGCAATTGATCTACCTAGAGTGAGAATAGAACTCACATCCTGTTGCAACAAAGGTGAGTGTGCCACCTTTTGCACCACTGACACTGTTCTCACTTGACTCTTGCTCTCTTACCCTCCCATATAAATTCCTTAAACTCTTTATTAATGCTTGTCCACAACATCTCCTCTGGTTGATAAAAATATGCCCGACCTATGTATAAAACTTAAAGAACAAAAATATTTTCACTGCTTGTATCTTCCTACCCATATGCATAAACAAGAGCTTCCAGTTTCTCACTTTTTGTATATCTTTGTTATCTCTTCCCACATATACTTAGCTGCCATAACAGAATCCTTTTTAATCCATACTCTGAAATATGTAATTTTACTGTGTTCCCAGAAATAGGGCCGACCATTTCATGTGTTAGTACTTATTTTACAGTTATAGCCTTTGTTTTACCTTCATTAATTTTACATCCCAAAAAGACTTGAAACTGTCTCAAGATGCTCCACAACACTGTGATGTCCTTCTCTGGTTTTATCAGGGACAAAATAATAATATGTGCAAATAAAGGCAACTTTTTTTAATTAGCATACTAATTGTATCCTTGCATTTCTGAATTCCTTATTTTCTTTGCCAATGGAGCTAAATGTTGTTTCTTTTGGCTTTTCCCAGTTAGGGGTCGCCACAGCGGAACTCCGGTCCGCTAATGATTGGTAGTTGATTTTTACGTGCCGGGTTACCAGCCCTGACACACAACCTTCAACGAAGGTATGCCCATTCACGCATGTCTCCACGCAGAAGATGCTCTAGCTGAGAATCGAACTGGACAGCATCTTACTGTGAGACGACAATGCTACTGCAGCACCACCACCAAGCAAATAACAAAGGTTAATGAAGACACCCCTGTCTGGTTCCTCTGTCCAGACATAAAATGTCAGAGAGAAACCTATCCACATTAATTTTTGTCTGTTCCCTCATATATCCTCTTAATTAAGCTAATTATTGTATCAGGGAATGCAAATATTTCCATTGCCCTACTCATAAAATTCCAGCTTACTCTGGTGAATGCTTTCTCTGCATCAAGACCCATCAGCAACAGTAGCATTTTCTTACATTCTACTTCCTTCTGGATCACCATTGTTCTATTAATGTTGTCAAATGTTTACCTCCCCTTCAATTTTGGCAACAAGTGCTATTCTTTTAGCTATTATAGACATAAACACTTCATAATCACGGTTTAAAGTTGAAACAGGCCTATATGAAGCTGGGTCTGAAGAGTCCTTACTGTCTTTACGTATTAAAGCTACCAGAGCTTTCTTCCAGGGTATTGGTATTTCCCCTCCTTATAAAATACTGTTAAACAAAATCTTCCAGATTTGTATTGCTTTCTCCCTTCCTAGCTTCCAAATGTCCACAAGAATATCATCTATTCCTGGAGACTTCCCTGCAGATTGATTGTACGTCACTGTTTTTATTTCATCTCCTCCTATCTTAACTATTAATTGCTGAGCCTCATCTACCTCTAACCTTGGCATAGTTAAGTCTTCCATATTTACATTTGTCCTCTTTCATGATTTTCACATTTCTCAGTTTTATACAAATGTTCTTAAAATTCATGAAATACCTCTAATATCTCTACAGGATCTCTGGTTATTTTTCATTACAGGCTCCCTAAATTTGTCAACAACCTTTTCTACTTTCTGTTGTCTAAGTCATTGTGCTAAAAGTTTTTGTGCATCAGAATTTTTATCCAAAACCGTTGCTTAACAGCAATCTTTCTAAACTCCTGCATATTATCTAGATAATCTCTTATTTTCTCTTTAGCACTATGTAGTTGCGGCTCTTCTTGGTCTGTGAAATTCTCCTTATTCTGCAATACTTAACCTTTGTCAGCCCCATCTTAACCACATGTATTTTTCTTTCATTTCTACCCCATTTTTAAACTCCACTTTCATTTTATCCCACTCACTAGCTATAACTGCTGAAGAAATTTCTATCTTCCCTAATAACTCTCCAGTAATTTCCACTACCCATTCCTCAATTTCAACAAGTATCTGAGAAAGTGCCAGTGTCTCATTTCTTCTTCTTCATTACCCTGCATTTCTATCTTAGTTTTTACTGGTGTGTGATCTGAAATGGTTATTGGATGTGTGTCGAAGCTTTCAGTTAAAGGCATATGCTCATGTGAAATACGACTTCTGTGTAGTCTATCCCAATTAACTGTACCATTTTTGAAACAGCATTTCTTAAACAGTCTTATACTCAGGCTGTCTTTTCTTCAAGTCAATCTCTGATTTTTGCAGTTTTATCAGTTCATCTGAATAGCTGGTTAAACTTCTTCCATTTTTTCCAGCCTTTTGTTATTTGAGTTAATATACTCCTTAAATGTTTCATTTATTTTAGTCAGCTCTGAGAAAATTTGCTTTATTTATTCCTCCAGAATACTGGAAGTTATGTCTTGTACCAAAACTGGTGCTTGAACTGCTTTTTGCTGAACAGCTGCAGGATTCTTCCCAGAAAGTGTTTTCTCCTCACCTTTCCTAGCTGATGTTCTTTTAGGATCTCTAAGTTTCTAAGTTTCTTCTTTACTGGCATCCAGGCAGAGCCAGATCCAGCAGCAGGTGACATAGGCAGCTGCCTAGGGCCCCATGAATGTTAGGGGCCCAAAATGGCAAAAATTAAACTCTCTCTCTCTCTATATATATATATATATATATATATATATATATATATATATATATATAAAGCAATATTTTATTTGTTTTTGTTATTCAGATTATGACCCGATGATTCCAACTGTTGCAGCAAAGTTCTTGGCCTCGTCCAATCTCTTAGTGTGTGTGTGGGGGCACATTTTAACTTGATGTTTTCTTTTTCTCCAACAGGCATCAGACTAAGTAAGCACCACTAAGTGGTTGCATTGGTCTTCTTCCCCATGGACAGATGGACTTCAGAGGCAGGGTTCAGAGGCAGGTCGCAGGTGCAGACTAGCAAGTTGCCTGTTAAACCATTACTGCACTTTTTATTGTTTGTTTTACTGCTGTTCTGCTAATTGGCCGATCATCCATTCTTGATGTGAGAGTCCCTCCTGTCCTGACTCACGAGTTGTTGCATCTTCCTATTAAGAAATAAAAAAAGTTGAGTGCAGCATGATGCATCCATCCTGCATTTTATTATTTTATGGTAATTAATTTACTAGGTACATAACTTTATGTTTTTATTGTTTTATGGTAATATCTCCTGAGTTGATCTGGCTGTTTAGCTTCAGAGCAGTGAAACGTTTAAAGAAGTTCACTTAAGAATTTAAATTTTATATTTTTACTTCTGGTTTGCATAATGTTCCTAAGTCACCATTGCTCATTGATGCAGAGGCTTGGATGGACAATAATGGCATGCACTAGTTTAAAAGTTATGTTTATGTCTAATGAAAAGAGGAACTGACATGTGGTCATCCTGGGATTTAGGGTATTCAGGAATGATAGGAAAGCGAAATGTAGAGGTGAATGTTAGTATACATAAGGAACAGGATTAAATGAGATGTGACAAAGGAAGATGATGACATTGGCATAACTAATAGCAGAGGAGGAATACAGAGTATAAAACTAGTGGTTTAGCAATGAAAGCAGACGGGATGTGTGAGAATCTCATGGGCAGATACTAACTATAGGTTCCCAGACTCTTAAAGAAAGGATGATAAGTTCATGAAGGGTAGACAGAGGCATGGGGTGGTAAGATGACTAATGCTTTAGGGGGATTGTAGCCTGCCAAAAATGGAATGGGGAATTTATTTATTTATTTAAATGTTTTAACTGGGGTAGAACACCTAAACACAAATTACTAAATTAAGTCTTAGCCTGAATCTAGCATCACCCCTAATTATTCACCTATATCTCTAATGAACAGATGCATCCTGTTAATGGTTAATATTCTGAGCCCCTGCTTGCACTACCAAGGGGACCAGAACTTGTCAGATATTTGGGATGCATGGCTAGGCTTAAAAAGACCCCAGATGTAGCCTAGAACACACTTATGAACCTGTGTGTAATGGAAGAATAAAACAGAAGAGATTAAATACTAGGATGGCTTTATAAAAATTGGTAAAAGTAAACATGAAAAAGGGTAGAATACTTTACAGTAATGGAGAACACTGGATTGCATGTAAGTGCAAATCCAGAGTGAATTGGTTCCACAAAGTGCAGTGTTCTCTGTTATCACAGAATACTTGACATGTTAGGGTCAGTGTGCATTTTCTATTTACTGAATGGTTGTTTATAGTTCATATACATACATACACATATGGCAGTATGGAATGACGGTAAATGTTGCTACATGTAAAAGGACACAGAAGCTAGTTTTAATGGTACACAGCATGTCAGTAAAGAAGCAGGGAACAGAACTAAAATCAGTTTTAAATTGCAAACTTTTTATGCTTAAGAGGAGGTTGTAGCAATCTGAGGAGCAGTCATATGAAAAGGCCACTGTTAATTAATTTATATCTACAGCAATCAGGTCCTGTAAAATGACAGATACTGCTAAGAAGTTATAGACTCGATATGTCTCATTAAGAACTGTATTAACACTTGATGAATGCATTACACTCCTCGGCAGCAATATGATGCTACCCTGGGTGCCTTCATTTCCTCACCGGCTTCCATCTTAAGCACAGTAAACAATATTTTCATTACTTGTCTTATCAGATTTTCCAGAAATGTAAAAGTTTTGTAGATATGTGAATTTAGCAATTTGGTAGCAACACTATGACAGTATTTGCCAATAGTATATGAACCTTCTTTACCCTCCCTGTATATGAGATGGTATAAAGAAGACTGTAATTATGGTAACTTCATGTGGCTTAGACTTGAGTTTCACAATGCACAATGCCATATCATAATTTAAGTGGCACAATGCTTCTTGAAAGAATGCGGTTAAGCAGCGAGTGTAAATGTAATTTTATATAAAAATGTAAAGAGGCATTCAATCAACTGAACTGAATAAGCAAAATCAAGTTAAAGAGAAATTAAATGTGATTTCATTGAAAGAAAATTCAATTTCAGTGCAATGCAGACAATGTTTTATTCTGAAATATTCAGTGTTAATTTAACATTTTTATAGTTTCTATATATTCTTGTATATGTACAAGTGCATGTGCATATACAGATATGAAGTACTCACTTGTCATAGAAATGCAGTTTACTGGAAATTTGTGGCTTGGCACAAGATCCAGCACTGTCATCTTTGTACATCTAAAGGAAAAGGAAGGGAGGAAAGGAAGTTTGGGATCATAAAGTAACAACCTAATAATAAAACATGCTTCATTTAGAATCAAGACCAGTCATGGAGCTAAAAGCAGCACATCAGGAGAACAGAAAAGATTGGTCATTATTGCATTAAACAGCATGCCTTCTTGTTAGGAAGAAATATTCAAATGTTATTCTGTTTTCTAAGCCCTTTAGACATGCTTGGCGTACTTCATATTTGCTAAAGATGACATAGATCCAGATTCTATTAATTTTAATTTAATTTAATTTTTTTATTTTAATTTTATTATCTTGGAGGTTTTTTTATTTTTAATATTTAATTGTATAGAAATTATATATATATATATATATATATATATATATATATATATATATACACATACACACACACACACACACACAGACACACACACATGTTAAGTGTAAAAAATATTAGAAATTGTTTCCGACCTCTTAGGACGGCAACCCTGTTAAAAATGCTTGCTCCCTGTAGCTTTGCATTTCATCCACTCTGGTATATGCATGTGCAAATGGAGACTGATGCATTACTTTTGCACAACCAAGTGAAATTTGTGGGAGATAAAATAAAGTTTTAAATTTGTGGATGTTTTAATTATATATGTTTTCTTTGCTGCAAATATCAGCATTCTGTATTAGCCCAGTGGTTTGCATACATCAGCTAAGTTGTCTTACATTTTAGTCAGAAATAAGTCAATGTTGTAAATATCTTAGTAATTCCTATTCAGGAAGAAACCACTTAATTTAGCTTACATCTATTGACTGTCAATCTTGACTGCTGGCCTGTTTCTGTACATTTCTGTATTTGTCTGTGATTCTTTTAAGATTTGTCCATGACTGGTTGAGAGCTATGGTGTAGAGTAAAAGCACTTTTTTACCAATATTTGTGTGGTAGCATGTCATATGATTGCTTCTTTACCATCAGCAGATATTTTTGAGAGTTGGGGAAATAAGATCCTATTTTTTGTGTTGTACAGTTGTGCTAAGAGATTGGGAGAGGTATCATATACCTCTCTTAGTTGTTAAGGTTTGGACAGAATGCCCACATTTTTGCCCCATATTTTAGGTCTGTGTTCCTCATATCTAGCAAATCACCGAGGATTTAACACTAATAAACAATAAGGTTGTGCAGACTTTCCATATCCATTAGAAAATGTAAGCTAACAATTTGTGTTATAAGAGAGCAATTTGTCTTTATTTTTGGGCCCTTGCCCCCTCCCCATTATTTTAGACTTTGTCCAGACTTCTTGTGCTAAGAGGTTGAGAGGTATGCAGTAGTCAATTAATACAGAGAAGGACAATATTTTATTTTGTACTCCCTCCAAATTCTGTCACATTACACCCGCCAGGATAAAGGCTGTCCCTCTTAAACCCTCCTTAAGTGTGTTTATTTATTTATTTTGAAAAAAGGTGGTGAATTAATTTACATTTAGATAATGACAATAATTATAGAGTTCAGAAAATGTATATGAATTCACTTTATTTATTATATCTCAACTTAATAGTACTAATATTTTTAGTATCCTTGATTGTCCCCAGTTATTTCTGATGACTGGATAATGACTTTTTGAGAATAGGTGGTGAACACTACTAAATAATATACTTATTAATCGGTTACTGAATTTTACTAAAACTGGCAGAATTACTGGGCCTTAACTCTCACTTTCTTTTTTCACACTGGAATAGCTGAAATTAAGCTTTGCTCAGTGTGCAGCCATCTTGGAAGAATACTTCAAAATACCTCTTTACTAATTTTGACTTATGTCCTTTAAATTTTAAGTCTGAATCAATTATATAATTGTCTTTTGGCTTTTCCTGGTTAGGGGTCGCCATAGTGAAACTGCGGTCCGCTAATGATTGGCAGTTGATTTTTACGGTGCCGAGTTGTCAGCCCGATGCCCAACCTTCAAGGAAGGTACACCCATTCACGCACCTACCTGCATGTCTTTATACGTCACTTGACTGCGGGGAAGACATGCAGACTCCACACAGAAGGCACTTCAGCCGAGAATCGAACGGGAGAACCTCTTGCTGTGAGGCGACAACGTTAACTGCTGCACAACCGTGGCCTATTAAGTCCAAGTCTGAATCAATTAATGTTACTAAATCCTTCTCCTCCTTACATATCTGAATGGTGTTATTTTTAAGGCTATACTGCTATCCTGGGCTGTCGGTATCTAAATGCATCAAACTGCACTGATAAGAAAAATCAGTAATATTTGTCCTGTACACTTCTTCTGCAATGTGTATTTTAGACTTTTCCTGATTCTAGTTTTTGTTCATTTCTACACTATTATTTGTACTAAAGCCAAAAATTGTAATTACACCACAGAAAACTAATGGCTAAATATAGCTGAAATCATTATTTCTTTTACAAGATATGTGAGTCTGTAATGTGTCTGTGTGTGTGTTTGTGTATCTATCTATCTATGTATCTATTTGTGTGTGTGTGTGTGTGTGTGTGTGTGTGTGTGTGTGTGTGTGTGTGTGTGTGTGTGTGTGTGTGTGTGTGTGTGTGTGTCTGCATAAATGTAGGGTGTTTCATTTCTTTGAATGCCACTTCTGTCTAACAGCAATCATTGACTCACATTCAGTGAAATGTGCTTTGAAAACATATTGCATTCTATTAAGATGCATCTGCCCACGTTTGTGTATTTTTTTTCTTTTTCTTCCAATATGCACACACTATTACGGTCATTATTATTACAAGCTCCCTTAGAACTAGATTGCTTATGTGCAATAGTTGAACCTCAGGCACACCTAGGTTACCCACTGTAGTTCACCATGGGGAGTATATTTTTTCACATAACAAATTATGCAGTCTCACTAATAACTATTTTATTATATATTTTTTCATGTAATAAAAATGTAGGACTTGATGCTTACATTGTTATTTGACATTATACCTAAAACACTGATCAACAGCCAGATACACAGTGAGTTTTTACTTACTTAGATAAGAAGTAAAAAGCACCAATCACAACGATGATGCAAACTATATATGTCCCACGGTTCCAATCACTGTCACTTAACCTGAGCTTAAACAGCACCAGTCACAACAATGATGCAAACTATATATGTCCCACGGTTCCAATCACTGTCACTTAACCTGAGCTTAAACAGCACCAGTCACAACGATGATGCAAACTATATATGTCCCACGGTTCCAATCACTGTCACTTAACTTGAGCTTAAACAGCACCAGTCACAACGATGATGCAAACTATATATGTCCCACAGTTCCAATCACTGTCACTTAACCTGAGCTTAAACAGCACCAGTCACAACGATGATGCAAACTATATATGTCCCACTGTTCCAATCACTATCACTTAACCTGAGCTTAAACAGCACCAGTCACAACGATGATGCAAACTATATATGTCCCACTGTTCCAATCACTGTCACTTAACCTGAGCTTAAACAGCACCAGTCACAACAATGATGCAAACTATATATGTCCCACGGTTCCAATCACTGTCACTTAACCTGAGCTTAAACAGCACCAGTCACAACGATGATGCAAACTATATATGTCCCATGGTTCCAATCACTGTCACTTAACCTGAGCTTAAACAGCACCAGTCACAACGATGATGCAAACTATATATGTCCCACTGTTCCAATCACTGTCACTTAACCTGAGCTTAAACAGCACCAGTCACAATGATGATGCAAACTATATATGTCCCACGGTTCTAATCACCGTCACTTAACCTGAGCTTAAACAGCACCAGTCACAACGATGATGCAAACTATATATGTCCCACGGTTCCAATCACTGTCACTTAACCTGAGCTTAAACAGCACCAGTCACAACGATGATGCAAACTATATATGTCCCACTGTTCCAATCACTGTCACTTAACCTGAGCTTAAACAGCACCAGTCACAACGATGATGCAAACTATATATGTCCCACGGTTCCAATCACTGTCACTTAACCTGAGCTTAAACAGCACCAGTCACAACGATGATGCAAACTATATATGTCCCACGGTTCCAATCACTGTCACTTAACCTGAGCTTAAACAGCACCAGTCACAGCGATGATGCAAACTATATATGTCCCACGGTTCCAATCACTGTCACTTAACCTGAGCTTAAACAGCACCAGTCACAACGATGATGCAAACTATATATGTCCCACGGTTCCAATCACTGTCACTTAACCTGAGCTTAAACAGCACCAGTCACAACGATGATGCAAACTATATATGTCCCACGGTTCCAATCACTATCACTTAACCTGAGCTTAAACAGCACCAGTCACAACGATGATGCAAACTATATATGTCCCACGGTTCCAATCACTGTCACTTAACCTGAGCTTAAACAGCACCAGTCACAACGATGATGCAAACTATATATGTCCCATGGTTCCAATCACTGTCACTTAACCTGAGCTTAAACAGCACCAGTCACAACGATGATGCAAACTATATATGTCCCACGGTTCCAATCACTGCCACTTAACCTGAGCTTAAACAGCACCAGTCACAACGATGATGCAAACTATATATGTCCCACGGTTCCAATCACTATCACTTAACCTGAGCTTAAACAGCACCAGTCACAATGATGATGCAAACTATATATGTCCCACGGTTCCAATCACTGTCACTTAACCTGAGCTTAAACAGCACCAGTCACAACGATGATGCAAATTATATATGTCCCACTGTTCCAATCACTGTCACTTAACCTGAGCTTAAACAGCACCAGTCACAACGATGATGCAAACTATATATGTCCCACGGTTCCAATCACTATCACTTAACCTGAGCTTAAACAGCACCAGTCACAACGATGATGCAAACTATATATGTCCCACGGTTCCAATCACTGTCACTTAGCCTGAGCTTAAACAGCACCAGTCACAACGATGATGCAAACTATATATGTCCCACTGTTCCAATCACTGTCACTTAACCTGAGCTTAAACAGCACCAGTCACAACGATGATGCAAACTATATATGTCCCACGGTTCCAATCACTGTCACTTAACCTGAGCTTAAACAGCACCAGTCACAACGATGATGCAAACTATATATGTCCCACTGTTCCAATCACTGTCACTTAACCTGAGCTTAAACAGCACCAGTCACAACAATGATGCAAACTATATATGTCCCACGGTTCCAATCACTGTCACTTAACCTGAGCTTAAACAGCACCAGTCACAACAATGATGCAAACTATATATGTCCCACTGTTCCAATCACTGTCACTTAACCTGAGCTTTTTAAGTAGGATGGGTGTTAACATTTTGGAGGCTCCCAGCAAGTGTAAAGTTGTGGGTCCCTGGACACTGCCAGTCTAGGCATCGCCTTGTCACTGCCACCCCTACTAAGCAAACACTTACTTTATGCTGCAGAGTTTCAGGAGTAGTTTGCACAGACTGAACTGGAGCTGCAATGTTCTTACAGCTTGACAGGTCTGGTAACACACTATGTTAGCCTATTTCACAGAGGGGCATTGACAGTGGCCTGCATTTAGTTGCAATAATGATACATTACAACAACATTATATACAGGACAGGCCTTACGAGAAATGGTATAATAGGCAAAGGGCTCTGTGGCACCTCCTACTGTTTACTATTTCACCCCACCCAAATCCTCCAGTGCCCCCTTTCTCCCATCCTGAGCTCCCCACACCATGCATATTAGTTTTTTCTTCCTTTTCTCATATTTTACAACACTCCACAGCTTTTTCCAGATGCCACGGCTCTGAAGTTTATTTTAAACTTTTTTTAACAACCTTTTTCATCCAACAATGGCTTGAACAAAAATTATGATTAAGGAAATAAATTCAGTGCAGCTGTTCAGTTTTGCATTTACTTGCATCCTTTCATCATGCCTTACCTGACCTGGACAACATGATAATAACTGTACAGGAAAAACTGAATTAATTTAGGGGTCTGAGGGCTGCCAGTATACCAGTGCCCCGGATGCCATATGGTTTAGATGTTCTGAGGTACATTTTAGAACATTTTCCAAGTCTTTCGATCCAGTGGTGACCTGAACAAAGATCATGAGTAAGAAATAATTTAAGTTTTTTTTTTTTGCAAGGAAAACAATAGTTTTGCCCAAGGCTTAATGTTCAAAGCTGACAAAATAATAGCTCACAACAAAATAGCATTTATTTATTGTTTACCGAGGTAGATCACTGATCACTTTTGACCATTTGCAGGCTCAGTCCAGGCAGAAATGACAGATGTTTGAGAGTATGCATAAATCCTATCTGAGAATATTGCCTGCCCCCTCCCCCCCCAAAAAGGGGAGATAGCCACTTTATACGCATCCCTCTGTTGTTTAAATGACCACAGTTATGTATTTTAAGTGATTGCTGTCATACATATACATTCTTCATCCCTACACCCATAGGCAGTCACCTGTATCCTTGCCTGATGTGTAACTGTGAGGAAAGTAAAGTTAAAAAAAAAATCATGATAACAGAAATGTATTCCAACTAGTTGCTCTTAGTCAGCAAAGTGCCCATACACAAATTACTCTAACCTTCTTTACATACCTCTGAGGTCTATGACAAAATAAAATGAGGTTCGTTCAGAGGTTAAGGCCTTAGACTGGAGTATGGGCACTTATGTTTCTAATCTAGATGTAGCCTTTCTTTTGGCAGCTGCAGTGGCTCTCATTGATATTACAGTGCTGTGAAGCAAAGAAAAGCAACAATGATTACACTCTCCCCAGCCCGAGCACAAACTATTATGACATTGTGAGTACACCTCTGAGGTATGATTGTGAAGAAAATTAAAGACATAATTAACATACCATCCCCAGCTCCCCAAACAAGCTACAGCAACCTTCTGTACATACCACTGAGCAGAACTGGTTTTAAAATGGATGTGACTGAGGGCAGAGACCATCACTAAATCCATATCAAAATCTGTTTATATAATCTGTGGAGTGGGAGCCTCCAGGGCCCTGGAAGCTCTAAAGGTCTGAATGTTCTGTGATATATTTGTATGCCTTATTTTTGAAATATAATAACTTATTAACTGTATTTTTACTGTTACCTGCTAGAGTTATGTGTGTGCCAAGCATTTGTGTCTGCACGTGCACAGATAAAAAATATTATTTTTATATTTTTACACACACACACACACACACACACACACACACACACACACACACACACACACACACACACACAAGCAACACTAATAACAGACCATATGAAAAATAATTGCCAGTGGAGGGAAAAAGATTTGTAGCAACAAAGATGAAAAATAACATTGCTTAGGTTTAAATAATTGTTAGACACAGTTTTTCAAAAACAAGTACATATCACTTCATTGCTAACGAGGCTCCAGGTCTGTGTGTGATAAGATAACATCTCTAGCTGAGTAAAATCCAGTCAATCAGTAAATCTAATTACTCATGAGTGGGGGGAAGGAGAATACAAAAGGACAACCTGTAACTGTAAGTTCTAAGCACTTCCTCTAACAACCCCCACTGAGGATTTGTGATACACACAAAGGAGTATGGTGAACATAGATTTTAATTTTGTGGTATCCAACAGGTCCATGGGCAACTTGGGGGGGAGGGGCATGGATGCTGCATTTAGAAAGAGCAGAATTAATCTGGCAACTAAAATTACATTCTTATGTATGGCCGGGTTTGAATGACTACTGTGCAATCAATAGTACACTCGGGCTAAAAGCATTACTTAGGTGAGATAATTTGTAAGTTGGTTTTAAGTACAGCTGACCTGTGTTAGGGTAGTGATTTAATAAGTATATTTACTTATATATATTTTATATATATTTTTCTATAACAAGAAATATTTTAATTAATAATAATCAACTAGAATGTATTTAGATTATTTATTAATGAAGGAATTTAGTTAATGTATTTTATGTATGTGTGTTTATATATATATATATATATATATATATATATATATATATATATATATATATACACGTTATATTTTTAAAATTTAAAAATTTTGTTCATGACATCATTTCCTTTCTAGTGTAGGACGGGCTTATAAAATGATATTTAAGAAGTTCAGTTGTGGTTTAACACTATTTTAGTCTGATGAAGTTTGTTATTTTACAAACAAAAAACGCTTCTCTGTATTTCATTAAATAAGAGTTTTACTTGCACTCTGGCCATTTTTTTGTGATTTCTACAGTTTGTTTGTTGTTTTTTTTTTTCATTTTTGGAGGTTTATTTTACGACCATGGAGTGCAGCAACTCTTCACAAGTATTATTTTCACAAGAGGATACTGAAGAACAAAGTCGGAAGGCAACCAATACTAATGAATTGGCGCAGTTAATAAAACTCATTAAAGGACTGTCGCAGCATGTTCAGAGCCTGGCTGACAGTGTGAAATTTATCAAAAGCAGTCAAGCTTCACAAACTGGCCAGCAGAGTCATATTTAACTGAACAGCAGCAGAGCTCACATCTTTTGCCTGTACGTTTGGAGGAAATAGCATGAATCAACTACTTGGGTATGTATTTTTCTGTATCAGGAGAGCCAGTACAACAGCTTTTGGGTAACTTACCTGTAAATACAGAAGGAAATACTCTAAACCAACAATGGAACTAGGACTTGGCATCTTCTTCAACAGGACAGCCTCAATCAGCTTTTGATGGTGTTATATGGCCTAAACAGAGGCATATTGGAACAGTACAACAGTTACCTGCAGTTATTCAGCAGGTTCAACCAACAGGTACTGATTTTAATCCTAATCCTACTTCCCAGCAATGTAATTTGTTGCATAATGTTGGGGCAGATGGAAATGCTCATTCTAATGGTAATTTGTTGACTCATGTTACCAATAATAGTGGTGTGTTTTGGAAACCCCCAGTATTGAAAGACTGGCTTGTGGGGGAAGTTAGCAATGTTGAGCCACAGGACATTGAAGTGAACAATGCTAGCAATGTTAAAAATAAATTGCATGAGCTTGATAAAAAAACTTTATAAGTTAACAAAATTACAGGTATAGAATTGCTACCTAAATGACTGCATTGCAAATCAAATTGTACCAAAAGGCCTATGAACATGGCATTATCCAGCAGGACTAATTGATAAATCATCTTTGCATAATGAACTTATTGCCATGTTTGACAGACACGGCCTAGAATTGCTTGAGCTTTGGATAAAATTTAATTGTAAAAATATTGAAATTCATATAATTGAATGTAATGAGCTTGAGTTACAATTGCAAGATGATGCTGAATATGATAGTTATAAATATGAACACCAACGAATATATTCAAGCATAGAAAATATTATTGTTGATTTAAATCATAAGAAAAATTCTAAGTTAGTTAGGGACAAGCAGCAATACAGTAAAGGTCAAGCATATCCAAAGCCACCATGAGTGGACAATTTTAGTTCAGGTCAGAGCAGGTAGCATGCCCAAAATAACACTAATGAAAGTAGCATTAACAATAATGAGCAGACTGAACAGCAGGCTATTATTGAGAATAGTAGTTATGATTATGAGCAGGAATTTCCACCATTAAGGAGATCTGAGAGAATAAGGAATCGTAATAATAATAATAATAATAATAATAATAATAATAATAATAACGTGGATAATCATAACAGCAACAATTTTCATCCAGGTTCCAGGCAGGATTTTTACACACCATCCAGGAGGAATCAGAGGGGGGAGGGGTTCAAGCACAGGTCGGTTCAGGAGGGCGAATTATTGATCAATTTAAGTAATGTTGATACTAGTCACAGTAGTCATGGTGGTGCACATGTTCCTTTTATTATTAAGAATACAGAGGGAGATTTTAAGTTTACAATTTCTCTGAAACAATTATTGATGTAGAAATTGTCAATTTATTAAGTAAGGGACTCACGTTTGTTCCAGCTATTGGTGCCAACTTGGCCTCAGTGCTCATTGATCTAAACCTTTTCTTAAGAAAGTTAAATTTTAAAATTATGTTCGGGGCAGGACATGGTCAAGATAATGCCGAATTCGGTATCAGCAGTAACTTTAACCCACCTCTGCATCCGGCTTTGGTATTTTTTGAGAAAATATGTAACTTGTATATTAGACAGTTACTAACTCAGAAAAATATTACTTTCCAGCATAATTTAAATATGAAGGAAAGGGACTTACTTATTTATTGCAACAGAAGATCAGGATCATGAAACTGGATAAAGGGGTGGGTTTGTAATCATGGACATCCATGATTATGATAAAAGTATATATGAAATACTCAGCACTAACGCGTATGAAGAAGTTACTAGAAATTAGTTGAATATGGCCTATAGCAGAATCTCTATGTCTCTGAATGATATATTTTTTGAAAATAGAATTACTATTGAAATTTATAATTATTTGAACATTATTTCACCCAGTATTCTGACTATATTTGGTACTCCAAAAATACATAAGGATGTAACCAATCCACCTTTATGACCTATAGTGGATGGTCACAACTCTCCATCACATACTCTTGTGCCAAATGTCTTGATAGTAGATTAAAGAAGCGTTTGGATGGGCAAGTACAAATCTGCAAGGATTCTTTGCACTTTCTAAGTTTGATGAACAGCATTGAATATTATGATCAGGTTTTGTTCTTGACAGTGGGTGCAAAGGATCTGTTTTTTGTCATACCCCAACAGGAGGGTATTCAGATTATAGAGCAGTTTCTATTTGAACAAGCCGTGTCACAATCAGAAATTAATTTATATGTTGATCTGTTTGACATTGTACTTTCCAATAACTTATTAATATTTAATAACAGCTACTATTGTCAAAAGGTAGGATTTGAGATGAAGTCACCTTGTAGGAACATTTTCGCCAATTTAGTTATGGCAGGATGGGAAATGAAATATGCCCTGGGAGACAATTATGCTAACATTATGTTGTATCTCTGTTATCTGGACGATATATTTATCCTATGGAAAGGTGACCAACAATCTGTGGAACAACTTTTAGGATATATTAATAACATGACACAGTATTTAAAATTCACACATGCCATAGATGAGCAAGAAATAAACTATCTGGATGTTAACCTTAGTAAGGATAGAATTAACCAAAGATTTATTTCAAAAATACACAGGAAGCCAACTTACTCTAACTCTTTCCTGCATTTTATAAGCTCCCATCCTTTATCGAATAAGAAAGCAGTAGTAAAAGGACAATTTGTCCATGCTGCTAAAATGATTAGCTTGGAAGAGAATTTTATTTTTGAGTGCAGGCATCTCACATAGATGTTTATAAGTAGGGGTTATCCTGTTAGATTATTGCATGAAGTGTATACTGAGGTTAGCCATAAAAGGAATAATGGACGTTTTTCACCAATCCTAAATCAACAGGTGAACCAGGTATATATACAAAAGGAAGATAATCGTATAGATTATAATGCAACCTTTATTACAACATTTAATGTTCATTTTTATGAGATAAAAACAATAATTTTAAAGAATTGGCATTTAATCGAGGTTGAAGCATATGTTATTAATAAATTTAAGGATGGTATTAAAATCATAGCCAGGAGAGGCAAGAATTTAAAAACTCTTCTTGAAATGTGTAAAATAACACAAAATTACCAAATAAAAGGCATGAAAAATGTGGAATGTGTAATTTATGCAAGCATATGTATGAGGGTAAATATGTTCAAATTAATGGTCAGAAATATAATATATATGATAAACTAAATTATAATTCGAAAGGGCTGGTACATGTGTCAATGTGTAATCACTGTCCAGCTTATTATATACGGAAGACAACTAGAACCCTTAAAGAAAGAGTATTTGAGCACCTATATGCTATTAGAATGATGAATTTAACAAATGCACTTAGCAAACACACACAGGAGTATGGTGAACATCGATTAGAATTTTGTGGTATCCAGCAGGTCCATGAGCAACTTAGGGGAGCCCATGGATGCTACATTTAAGAGAGAGCAGAATTAATCTGGCAACTAAAACTACATTCTTATTTATGGCCGGGTTTGAATGACCACTGTGCAATCAATAGTATACTCAGGCTAAAAGAAATACTTAGGTGAGATAATTTGTAAGCTGGTTTTAATTATCGCTGACCTGTATTAGGGTAGTCATTTAATAAGCATATTTACACACACACTGTTAGAAAAATCTACATGCTGCTTAGAAAATATATTTACATACTGCTTAGAAAGTATATTTACATACATTCTACCTAGAAAAATATATTTACAATGTGTGCTGCTTAGGAAGATGTGCATTTAATCATTCAAACATATATGAATTGTGTGATCAAATATATAGAAAAATGTGTGCTTTAGTTAGGAATAAATATACTTAAATCCATAAAAGTCAGGTAATGCATTTAATTCTGTCTTGCTAAATAAACCTGCATATTATTGCTTGAAGCACAAGCTGCAGTGTAATCAGAAATTTGACCTTGGCAGCTTGCAGATGCAGTCTGGCTCATGTCTTTCAAGTAAAGATTATTTTGAAAAGTTAGAAAATAATAAATCTGTTGCATGTATGTCCTCTTTCTGTCTCCACCAGGAGAGTATTTGCGCACTATCTCTGATAGTGCAGCTGGAAGCAAGAAAGACAAAGAGAGACTTTAAGGAAGACATACATCTATTGTATTAGAACTAATCAGAGAACCTTGAATTGGCTACATCCTCAGGAGGTCATCGTGACTGACCAGCTGTCTGCAAGGCTGCAACATTCTCATGGGAAAAAGGACTTTTTGAAAAACACAAAATCAGCAGTTTTTATGAATAACTATGATGTAAAGACCCTGTCACTAGCCACACCAGTGAGGTGGGCAAAACTGATAATGAAATGTATATAACCAATGTGTCTTGGTCAATAAAGCAGTCAAAATTCTATACAAACTTTGTGTATGGTTTTTTGCCTCCTAATGTACATTAGAGCTTTAAGATATCCTAGCTATCCTGCATTATTGTTTGTTATTAATTGACATTGTGTTTGAATAACTCAATGATTTTTACAGTCTGACTCTAACAAATTTATTTAACATCTTGGTCCTTCGGACCGGAATTCCCTTGGTAAGCTACAGGTCAGAATATATAGGTGGTATTGAAGTCTGCACAGAAGAAGGAAAGACCTCCGACTGAATTGTCGTGCCTAAAGAGGCTGTCCACTTATCTGATCTGTGGCCGAAAAGCGGAAACTGGGTCCTAAAAGCCTATCAAACATAAGCAGGAGGCTCGGTAAGCAGAATTCCTCTTTGTTTTGTTTTAGATCAGGGACCAGGTTACACTGTGCTATTGCTAAGGTTTGTGATAGCAGGGAGAGGTAGTCAAGTATTGTATCTTGAGTCATAGATCAGGAAATAAAGCAAAACAAAGTAAACAGTCATTCTAGACACTACTGTGAATACGGGAATAGAGATACCACGTGGTACAAGAGAAAGGGTTACGTAACAGTTCTGTTGTTGTTTTTCTCTCTCTCTCTCTCTCTCTCTCTCTCTTCTTTTTCTTTCAGAGACATGGGAAACGAATGCACTAAAGGGTCACGTGACCACTAACAGAAGATGCAAAATATATGCAATTACAGAGAGCAGATAATGTGAGATATTTTGCAAAATGTGTTAACAACTATAAATTTGATAGTAAACTAGATAAACTTTCACTAGTTAAACTCCTTTAACAAGTTTTACTCTGATGCAGGGCGTCAGGCAAAAGAAAACAGAAGCTTAAAAATTTGAAACATTTATAGACAACAGAGTAAAATGACTAACAGACAGAATCTCTGAAAAATGAAAACTTAGAGCAGACTGGACTTGCATTAATTAATGCATACAGCAGGAAATGAGACAGTAGATGGATATTATGCTAGATTATTAAAATGCTTAAAATAACAATTAAAAAAATATATATATATATACATTTTTAAAAGGTTGCATTGCCTCTGTTAGTAGTTTTATTACAAGGCATATGATAAATCACTGAACAAGCAGGCTGCAAGCCTTACTTGAGTATGCTAGACGTATTGAAAGACACTTTAATAGTAAAAGAAAAAAAGGGGGCACAAGTCTTCACTGTTGAAGACGGAGCTGAAGTATTTGTATTACAGTCAGGTAAAAAGGGCATCTAGCTAGGGACTATAAACAAAATAAGAAAGCAATAACAGAAGATAAAGGAGATGTGGACTGACTATATAATAGTGATAATAACCAAAAATCATCAGGAAAGGTTAATAAACAAAAATAAAATGTGAATGTAGTAGAGGAATAGAGGAAGTACAAACAGATGTAAAGGATAAAATGAAAATAAAATTTTAGATTTAGCATTGTTGAGCCTGGAGCTCTACCTAGCAAATACAAAACCAGAAGTAACACTTCTGGTGGAGGGAAGAAAGGTCAAATTCCTGTGTGACTCAGGAGCGTCACGGACTTTGATACACCCTCCAAGTTACCAAAACATTCTAAATCACCTAATTATATATTAGTAAAGCAGCAAATAGACAGCTATACAGGGAACCACTTTCCCATAATATAGCAATAACTGACCCTGTTTCAGGTATGACTCAGAAAAGTAAAATTGTAGTTTCTGCAAAAATATCCAGTAAACTTACTGGGAAAAGACCTTGTGCAGATATTTGGCATAGCAGTAGTTCCTACCATACAGGGTATGGAAGCACAAAGACGAATGAATGCTCTTGTGGTGTGATCAGAGGGTGAAGCCTATTATTGGTACAGCCAGGACCTAGTTATGATTGGTCCAGGGCAGTAACCAAAGAACTGATAAACGTAGCCATCAGTAAGGTACCCTCCCTTGACACTGATCAGCAGCACTGGTTACATTGTACTCCATACTACTGTAGCACACCAGGACCTAATAAAAAATATAAGTAAAAATCCTGCTGACAAATTAATATTACAAACTTTATGCTGGGATACTGAGGGAAACAGTGTAGTAAGCTGTTCATTACCTCAGGAGTTCATGAGATTGTATAAGTCCAATAGACTGCCACATGTCAGCTTGACAAAAACAAAAGTTTTAAATGGGCAGACTTAGGGAAAAAAAGGTAACAAAATGGGAAAACAGACTGATTTAAAAATGTCAGGACAAGGGATATGAAAACAAAACTGAATTGGTTGACACAGACACATACAGCTGTACACTTGCAATCTAGTAAGGACAGCTGATTAGCATTTTTATTAAAAGAAAAGAAAAGGCCTTGTGTAAAATTCCAACAACTCTGTGGTCAACAGGCAAGTCAAATGTAGGGCTTATTCAAGCAGCAGGACCAGTTACAATTACCCCAAAGTCAGCTTTTAGACCACAGAAAAACAATACATTTTGGGAAAGAATGCAAAAGTAGAAATTGCCTATAATAAGCAGCATTACTCAAAAAAGGAGTACTGGTAGAATCTCCTGATTCACCATGTGATACACCCCTATTTCCTGTTAAGAAAAAGCAAACGGGGAATGGCAGATGGTACAAGATTTATAAGCTGTGAATAATGCAGTAATACCAGAGCACCTACGGTGCCAGACCCACATACCTTATTAAATGATTTGAAGCCGCAACAGAAATATTTCACTGTGGTAGATATTAGCAATGCATTTTCTCAATACCTATCCACCCTGACAGCCAGCATTGGTTTGCATTTACATTTCAGGGCAAAAGGTATACGTACACCCGACTACCACAGGGATATAGTAAAAGTCCAACGATATTCGCACAAGAGATGGCTAGCAACCTGGCAGGGTTTTCTCCACCAGGGGGCAGCCAAGTACTACTTTATGTAAATGACATCTTGCTAGCAGCACCCAGCAGCAGTGCAGGGTGAATACAGTAGCATTGTTAAAATTTTTAGTAATACAAGGACACAAAGTAAACAAGAGTAAGTTACAAACTTTGGGAAAAACACAGGTTAGATACCTGGAATATGTGATATTCAGTAAAGGTAAAATACTAAATAGTGGGAAAGAGAAAAGGGAAAAAAAAAACAGCAATTTTGCAAGCACCCAAACCAACAACTAAAAAAGAAATAATGTCTTTCCTAGGTACAACTAATTTTTGTTGGAACTGGGTACCAAATTATTTTACAATGAAAACAAAAGCAGAAATGGCTTTCTGCAGGTTGAAGCAGTTAATAGCTTCTTCATTAGTTTTAAGACTTCCAAGTTATCACAAACGTTTTTTTAGACCATAGATTGTAAGCAATGGTACATGACATCAGTATTAAAGCAGCAACATGGGGATAAGCAATGCCCCATAGCTTACTATTCATTACAGTTAGACCCAGTGGTACAATCTTTGCCTCACTGTGTACAAGCAGTAGTTGCAGCAGCAATGGCAGTACAGGCTTCAGCCTCAATGGTGTTATTCCACCCTCTCACATTGAGAATGCCTCATGCAGTTGCAATAATTCTGCCACAAGAAAAAGTTGCATACCTTTCTCCTGCTAGACATCTTTCATGTATGACCATACTGCTGAGTCAACCTCATATAAACAGTTAGCTTTACCTAGACAAGATCTTACAAATATGCCCTTGGACAATGCTGAGGTGACATATTACGTGAATGGCTCATGCAGAAGGGGTCCTACAGGAAAAATCTGGTGGGTATGCAGTAGTTACAGACACTAAAAATTTAGAAGCACAAACTTTGCCACACAACTTGTATGCTCAAGCAGCAGAACTGGTAATCTTGACAGAAGCATGTATTTTAGTAAAAGGCAAAAAGTAAACATATATACTGATAATCAGTATGCTTTTCTACAGTGCATGTGTTTGCACAATAATAAAGAAAATAGAGGGATGATTACATCCAGTGAAAACCTATTAATCATGCAATTTATTTTGGAGCTATTAGAATCTATTCAGTTGCCTACTAAAGTAGCTATTTGTAAATGTGTAGCTCATACAAAACAACAGGATAAGATTTCAAAAGGTAATGCACGAGCTAATGCAGCTGCAAAGCAAGCAGCCTCAGACTCAGGAACTTTATTTTTTTAATGAAAAATTACAGCCCTTTGAGATTTTACATTTAGACATGTTAAAAACAATGCAAATGCTTACTACAACAGCAAAAAAAAAAACAAAACTGGGTAAAACAAGGTGCAATTTAATATTACCGTCTAATTTATTTAAAAATGCAGCTTTGTTGAGCCATGGGCAGAGCCATGTCTCAACAGGGGGGATGGTACAGTTAGTAAATAAAATATTCCAAACATATGGATACATAAATTATACAATAAAATTTTGTGCAGCTTGTCATACTTGTAACAAAGCACCATGCACAAGGAGCATTTAAAACAAGCAAGGAGTTTCCCTACACCACCATATCCATTCCATACTATTTGTATGGACTTCATAGAGTTGAATAAATGTGAAGGAAAAATACTGTTTAGTGATCATAGATATGTTTTCAAAATGGGTAGAAGCTTTTCCTTAAGGAATCACTGTGCTTACCACCCACAGTCAGCAGGACTGGTGGAGAGGTACAATGGGATTTAAAAAAACAAGTTAAGAAAGTTGATGAGTAAGACTCAGAAGAATTGGATTTGCTGTTTACCTCTAGCATTGCTGAGCATGAAAAACAGTAACAAATGTAAAGGATTTGATCTCCTTTAAAGTAGTATTTGGAAAGGCATATTATGTGCCTCAGTAAAAAGCTCTCATGCCTGCAGGGCTGGAGGCTGACAGTTCACTAGCTAATTAAATAAAGAAACTGTTATAAATAAGACTGTTTTGCAGTTGAACTCTTTTTCAGATAAACAAGAAACAAAACCAGAAGCCGTGCTGACCCCGGGGTCCTGGATTTGGCTGAAAGTCATAAAGAGAAAGAACTGGGCGAGTCCAAGGTGGGAAGGTCCGTACCAGGCACTGTTGGCAACACCCACTGCAGTAAAAAATTGCTGAGAGATCATCTTGGGTTCATTTAACCCACTGCAAACCTGTTAAGAAATTTAGTTTGGACATACCACAGGATCAGAATGGCCAGAGGCAGAATGAATAAAAATGTGAAACAACCCCAGAGACACTGGTTCACTGGCCTACTGATCATACACTTAATAACTATGTTTGTAGTAACCTCTTTGTTGTTATGGTTTTTCTTGCATATAACTACAGAAGTGAAATTAATAAAACGTGATGAAGGACTGGCTACAGACTGGCACCCAAACTTTAACACATACCTGGCTATGAAACGAGTTTATGTAGAGACTATGAACGTTTCAAATTGCTGGGTCTGTACTGCAATACCCACAGCATATGGAGGACTTTTAATGTCTGCTGTCCCCTTGGGAATAAATGAAACTTGGGAAAACCTGTTATTTGACACAGGCACTGTGAGATCACAGGACAAAATTGCTTTATTTTTACCTGTTCACACAAAAAGAAATTGTATGAGAGTAATACCCTCCAGGTGGGCTGGAGTAATGGTAATATAACAATGTCTTATAAATGTTACATTAAAGTCAAAGTGGGGGTACTGTTTGTAATACAAACCATGATTCATATCTGAGTTCAATGAAAACTACATTAAATGCAGTATGTGACAATCTAGTCTTAACTAAGCAATTGTCTATTAGGAATAGGAAAATGTTTCATGCAGGGATAACACGTATCAGTACCAAAGTAATGATTTTATTTGTGGGAAAAAGGCATATAAATGGTTACCTGAGAATTGGTCCGCCAGTTGTTTTTTGGGTTATCTGGTTTCAGCAATAAGACATACTGCAGAATTACCTTTGGGTAAAATATGAAACGTAAGGGAAACAGCTCGAGAATCTGAAGGTCCAGTGAGAAAAAAACCCTGTGAATCCAGTTGGTAAAATCGAAGCTGGTTAAAAAGGCCATAATTCAGTGAAAGACAAAAGTAAATTGACTCATATGAACCTGGGCAACAGTGTTATATCCAGGGCAGGAATGCCACCAGCCTATGGAGCAGTCAAATCGATCGGGGAGCTGAGAAAGCTGTCAAAAAGTCATGAACAATGCAACTTTTTCCACCCTAGAATTGGTGACTAATGAACTGAATGCAATAAAAACTGTTGTGCTACAAAATCGAATGGCTCTTTACTTCACCCTAGCGGCAAGAGGTGGTACACGAAGAAGAATGCTGTGCACATTCCAGACAACCAACATGAAATCAATGACCACCTAGAGGTAATTCAGCAAGTATCAGCAATGACTAAACCAGGCCCAAACCCACTGACGGACTTTTTCCAGAATCTGTTTGGGGGGGTGGGGTTCCATCCTATTAAACATTTAATTGCTATTTGTGTGGGTATACTCCTAATAGGAACATGTGTTTACTGTGAAATTCCCTGCATGAAAAGATTAATAAAATTTTGTTGATATATTTGCTACTGAAACTCTTTACCAAAGTGTTGAAATTAAAAGATTAATTTCAAATGATGCTTTTTCTGAAATATAAAACCAATGACTTACTTAGCTGAAAGCCCTTGAAAGGGAAAGGCTGAGGAATGAAATAATATTGTTTATGTTTTAAACAGAATAAAATGCATTAAAAGGAGGGAGAATGTTAGAAAAATCTACATGCTGCTTAGAAAATATATTTACATACTGCTTAGAAAGTATATTTACATACATTCTACCTAGAAAAATATATTTACAATGTGTGCTGCTTAGGAAGATGTGCATTTAATCATTCAAACATATATGAATTGTGTGATCAAATATATAGAAAAATGTGTGCTTTAGTTAGGAATAAATATACTTAAATCCATAAAAGTCAGGTAATGCATTTAATTCTGTCTTGCTAAATAAACCTGCATATTATTGCTTGAAGCACAAGCTGCAGTGTAATCAGAAATTTGACCTTGGCAGCTTGCAGATGCAGTCTGGCTCATGTCTTTCAAGTAAAGATTATTTTGAAAAGTTAGAAAATAATAAATCCGTTTGCATGTATGTCCTCTTTCTTGTCTCCACCAGGAGAGTAGCCTTGCGCACTATCTCTGATAGTGCAGCTGGAAGCAAGAAAGACAAAGAGAGACTTTAAGGAAGACATACATCTATTGTATTAGAACTAATCAGAGAACCTTGAATTGGCTACATCCTCAGGAGGTCATCGTGACTGACCAGCTGTCTGCAAGGCTGCAACATTCTCATGGGAAAAGGACTTTTGAAAAACACAAAATCAGCAGTTTTATGAATAACTATGATGTAAAGACCCTGTCACTAGCCACACCAGTGAGGTGGGCAAAACTGATAATGAAATGTATATAACCAATGTGTCTTGGTCAATAAAGCAGTCAAAATTCTATACAAACTTTGTGTATGGTTTTTTGCCTCCTAATGTACATTAGAGCTTTAAGATATCCTAGCTATCCTGCATTATTGTTTGTTATTAATTGACATTGTGTTTGAATAACTCAATGATTTTTACAGTCTGACTCTAACAAATTTATTTAACACACACATATATATATATATATATATATATATATATATATATATATATATATACACACACACACACACACACACACATATATATATATATATATATATATATATTTTTTTTTTTTCCCTATAACAAGAAATATTTTAATTAATAATAATCAACTAGGATGTCTTTAGATTATTTATTAATGAAGGAATTTAGTTAATGTATTTTATGTATGTGTGTTTTATATATATATATATATATATATATATATATTTATGCGCTTTATATTTTTAAAATGTTCATAACATAATTTCCTTTCTAGTGGAAGGCGGGCTTATAAAATGCTATTTAAGAAGTTCAGTTGTGGTTTAACACTGTTTTAGTCTGATGAAGTTTGTTATCTTACAAATGAAAAGCGCTTCTCTGTATTTCATTAAATAAGAGTTTTGCTTGCACTCTGGCCGTTTTTTTTTTTTTTTTTCTACAGTTTTTTTGTTGTTTTTTTTTTCATTTTTGAAAGATAAAATAAACCCTGAAGATTGGGAGCATCAGCTCTTCGTAAAATCCCAGGTAAGCACTGAGATTAGTCACTCTGGCCTGATGATCTCTAGCACTTACCTCACTCAGGTTTACTCACTGATTATTGGATTTATCCTAACAGGGTTATATCATGACCTTTTGTAGGATAAAGCCTATAATCAGACAATGAATGATATTTTTTTCTCTCCTCATTTTCACTCAACAAGCAGCAGCGTGAGGGCCCACTTCACAGTCAAGGATGATTGGGGGCCCCTGCAGGCATGGGGAATTGTGGATGCCTAAAGCCGGCTATGATAGTTTTAGTAGAGAAAACACCCACCAGCAGGATTTTAACTAAGTCAAGGGCACTATGCAATGATAAGTGGGTTGAGGACTTGGCCTACTCTGACCTATGCCAGGGACCCATTCTAATGGTGGGAGGGGTATATGTGCCCCTATTGGTCAGTGTGTGCCCACCATAAAGCCCAGCAACCCTGAGTCAATAAGCTACTGGCTGGCCAGTGTCTAGCTGCCCAGCCTGGGTTACCTAGGACAGCTCTGTTGAGTGAAAGGTGGACGTAAAACCAACTAACCTACCAAACATGAATTGAGAATTGCTACGCTTTATGTACATGTGTATGTGTATTATGTGTAGTATTATTGTGGACTATCTCTGAACATTGTTGGGTGTTAGTTCTTAACTCCTAACACAGTTAAAAAAAGATTTGTTTTTATGTATGGCATTAATGGCAATTTTAATTTCACACTTAGCTTTGTTCTTCCTAATGGTTCCCTTAAGCTCTTTACTAGTTTGCTTAAGTGTGCTCTTAAGGTAGGTAGAATGACGCCTCTTATAATCGTTAAGCAATTTATTTCTTTTATTACTTTATTTATATGGCTATTCCACCACAGGGGATTGTTTTTAAATTTCTTATTATATATGTGCAGATAGAGACTACCTTACGGACACAAACACATACACACACCAGGGCTGGCCTTAGGCCAGTTGGATCAATTTGTCCCAATAGGGCACCACTCCCACATGGGAGGCTATGACAGGGTCATTATACCTTTTGTGACCCAGAGATTGCCTGAGAGACACTACAGCAAAGTCGAAGGCATTTTCATCCTTAGTCTTGCTTCCATAGTAATTGCAAGTCATATTAGTGTAGCAAATATTTCCTGTGATTGCATTTCAATAGTGGCTAGTCCAATATTATTAGTAAACACCGCTTTATGCCTGCTGTAAGGCTCACAGTCCCATGGTAATCATTTGCTGTTGCTGAGTGTTCAACAGTTTTTTTCAACCCCAAATTGGTTGGATTAACTAGTAATTGTCTCAGAATTCCTGGCTTAATTTGAATATTGATAGAGAGACACTATGATTTATTTTGCTTCTCTTACTGACATGGAGTTTATGAATGGCTGCTAATGAATACATTTACAAGACGTAACTGTGGACTAGTCAGTCTATGACAGTATGAAAATAAACGCAAGCATAAAAAGATAACAGATACCATGATGTGAGGTAACTTCCGATTACCAAGACTTGTGAATCAATGTTATCAATTCAGCAGTTTGGCAGAAAAAGGCTCAATGCAGTCACAGATTAGAGCAAAATCCCAGAAAAGTGAAACTTGTGTGTTTGTGTGTGTGTGAGTGAGTGTGTGTGTGTGTGTGTGTGTGTGTGTGTGTGTGTGTGTGTGTGTGTGTGTGTGTTGGTGATCATAAAGTGATTTGCTTGGTTGAAAGTGGAAAATGAATATCAGAAATAAATGTACTACAGAGGTATCACAGTTTCAGTCACATACAAAATAGAGGGGACAAGCAGAAACTTAAAACTACAGATGTTTGGACTTGACTGGGGAGGAGCTTTGAGGGGAAAGTTTTTTTTCATGTTCTTCCTACAGGCATGTGGGTTTCATTAAGACATTCTGATTTCTTTCCACCTGCCAAAACACGATGTTTAGTGACTATTCTAAATTATCCATACCTAAACAGCATATCCTACACGGACCGACTCAAATCCCTGTCACTGTTGGTAGCCTATAGACTGCTAACAGATTACCTGCGTCTGGCATATAAGCTATCCTCTGACCCATTACTGATGCATTTACTGCATATCAGCAAGTCAAACTGCATCAGAAATACTCAGTCTGGGATCTAAACCTGTTCTACAACATCAATAGAATGGTTTGGAAAGACAGGTATATTTTGCAGAGGATACCACTGGTATCAAACACTCTCCCCAAACACATAAAACAAAGGCATGGGAGGTGAGTGCTGGGGATTGTGATGAGTCAAAAGATTTTACCAGATTTCATGATTCAAATGAGCTTACTTCAGGGTGTCAGGGTCTGCTTGGTGTTGTCTGCAGTACCGCCAAAAGATGCCGGAGTGTGTACAGTAACTTAAAAAGGTGGTGTTATTTATTTAACGTTTGTTAAAAATTGAAGAACATTAATCTGCCTAGACCATTTTCAGACTCAGTACAGCAGAAAACAGCCAAAGAAACAAACTTTCAATATCAATGTAACAGTGGTAATGTAAGAGCAAGCATGCAGAGAGGTATAAGTCAGGATAATATGTGGAGTAAATGAACACAATCATACGTAGACATGATATGAGAATTCAGTCGGCAAAATAGACAATAGGAGCACCTATGCACTATCATACTATCATCTAGTAGGGTTACTTTAGAGAAAATTATATACAAACAACAAATAATTCATAGTATGTACAAGTGGGGTATAGGATGTGAAGAAGTGAAGGGCCGGAGACAAATTAGGGAAAGGAGAGAGACAGAAAATAATTATTATTTTTTTAATTATAGGGTGGGTATAAGGGACAAATATGCAGCTACCTCCTATCAAGGCAAAGGAAATTCTGGCTGAACTATAGGAGTTTGTAGGAGTTTGGGGACATTTTTACTGGTAAGCCATGGTATATCCACCTTATGAAGCACAATGTAGATGGAGTACCTCTGCAGCCATTCAAAAAGGCCCCTTACAGTGTGTCTGAATGAGTTAAATAGACCTTGAGAGAGGAACTACAGATGTTAAATCTGGAGGTCATCCAGGAGTCCAAGAGATTACTTCTGTTTTATCATGTCTTATGGCAAAACATAAGTTAATAAATAAGTCTGTTGTTTTAATTGTAATACACAGTAATAGCAAATATTCCTGATACCTAATCTGAAAATGGTCTTAAGTTCAAGAAGGCAGCAAGTGGAGAGAGGGGTGGGGTGGTAGATGTGTTCAGTTGAGGGGCCCACCAAAAGTGTCCATTTTGGGCCCCACAATTGCTAACACATATACGCACACACAAAAGCACATTCATATAAATAGAGATAGATAGAGCTATGCATGCTGTTGGTAGTGGTAATTGCGAATTCAGCAATTAGTTGTACTTAGCTGTTGGATAACCCTATATTTTGGAATTTCTTTCAGCATAGCATGTACACCATATGTGCATAACCACTGGAGTGAACTGTGCATATGCTCGCTTGCATGGAAGTGCTTGTGTGTGTGTGTGTGTGTGTGTGTGTGTGTGTGTGTGTGTGTGTGTGTGTGTGTGTGCTTGTGTGTGTCTGTGTATGTATAGTACTGAACTCTGCAGTACCATACTGTTACCTAATCATTTTGATGAACTGTATTTTGGTATTTGGTTTCTCACAAATGTCAGGATGAAACTTGTTGAAAAAATGCATGTTGATGCAAAACCTGTTGTTTTATTAACATTTTTTTAAAAGTGAATTATAGTAATATTAAAAAAAAAAACTGTCCCTGATTTTGGGCCTTTGATCCCTATTACTTTTCGGTTTGTCCAGAATTGTTGATAAAATAAATTGATAGGTACACTTTAGATCTACAGATACAGATAGATTGTGTGTGTGTGTGTGTGTGTGTGTGTGTGTGTGTGTGTGTGTGTGTGTGTGTGTATATGTGTGTGCTTGTATATGTACACACTTCGCATAATATATGTATGTATATATATATATATATATATATATATATATATATATATATATAAAATATCTATCTTTCTTTGTGTGTGTGTGTGTGTGTGTGTGTGTGTGTGTGTGAGTGTGTATGTGTAACTCTTAATGTCGAGATGAAAATCTCATATATCCACAAAAACAAAACTGCACAATAGTGAACTTTGAATGTCGAATTATCTTTTGTGCATGTCAGGAAGCTTTGTTATGAATGAAGATCATGCTGCATTCATATGCAGAGATTCTGCAGTTAGACAAAAAAGCAGAAATGTAGTATATATAACAAAAGAAACAAATGGAATGGGGATCATGGTAAATTGAGGATATGGGCATTTATCCCTTTCCTCAGTGTAGTGCGATCTCGGAGTTGATATATTTAAGTAGCAGGGGGTGTGGTGGGGGTGCATCAAAATTATTGTTAACGCTACATTTTTTTGTTTTTTTTTTCTCCATTTTTAAGTGTAGAATCTTTGGTTGTGATTGCAGAGTGATCTGCATTCATAAAAGTGTTTCCTGATATTCGCAAAAAGTAATTCGACATCCTAAGTTCCCGTATTCTGCAGTTTCATTTTTGTGGGTTTATGAGATTTTCATCTTGATGTTCTGCAGTATGACTTTATGGTAATGTGATTAAATGAAGTAGAGGCTGTAGGGGAGCTTGCCCCCCCCCCCCGCAAAAACATTGAGAAAATGTGATTCAATTTTGTCAGATTTTTCAATGGTACTCTATGAGGTTAAATTTTGTCACATTTTTCAATGTTTTTGAATTGGGGCAGGCTTCCTGCACCTCCAATATCATAGTTCCACCAGGATACTTTATAATATTGTCATGCGAGTGGTCTGTCTGTCTCTCTCTCTCTATGTATGTATATATATATATATATATATATATATATATATATATATATATATATATATATACATACACATGTACATACGCTTGTGTGTGTGTGTGTGTGTGTGTGTGTGTGTATGTGTGTGTGTATGTACAGTCAGACATAATCTGAACAGACTCAACTGCAGGATGTTTTAGCCATATCCTTACAGACTACTTGATACAACCATTAACCCTGATATTTAACATCTTGCTAAAGATCACATTTGTTTCTGATAGTTGAATATCAGAAAATATCGTGCCTTTGCATAAAAATAGATCATATAATGTTATTAATAATTGTATTCCGCTAAGTTTGACCTTTAGCGGTATTTGCTATTTTTATTAAACAATCATGAAAATTAACTTGCCTTCATGGGTTTGACTGGATGGTTTCATGAGAAAATGCTCCACACATATCAATCTAGTACAATTCTATGATGTTGTTAGTGAAGCACCCACCAATGATATTAGCGCAGGAGTGGCATATTTGCATTTATCAAAGACATTTGATAGTATCCCTCATGTGATAATAATAAATTATTTAATAAAGCAGAACAGTAACCCTGAATGGGTGATCTACTGGTTAAAACATAGGTCCCAATGTGTTTGACTACAGGGTCACTATTCTAGATGATGAGGTTACTTCTGGAGTTTCTCATGGATCTCTTTTGGGCCCTATTCTGGTTATTTCTTTTTTTACTTTCACTTTTACCCAATAACACAACTTACTGGATGTCCAAATGTGTGAACAATATTAGAACTGGTACTTTTTTTAAAAGGTTTTATTGGATTTTCAGTTTGTAAAATAAACACAACAATATTTATAGTCAGAGATTTGTGAACATAAATGAAGAAAATTCAACTAAACCTCATACACAAAAGAAAAAAAAACTATTTACAGGAATGCTCATTAACTATCAAGTCATTTGATTTATTATATATTACTACATTAAATCTAAAATGGAGTTATTTTTGCTTGTCAAGCGGAGCTTTAAGCTTTGCCCATGCATCGTAGAGGTAATCCTGGTTGTTCTGGACTTAACTGTAATGATTCCAGGCAACAGACTTCAATTGCAATATTTATAAATTATTTGAAGGAGGGTGTAGATTCATTCTTTCAATTAACCTTTCTTGCTATAGAAAGTATAAACAAGAAAATGTGATATTTCATTTTTTAACACATATAGGAATAGGAGTATTAAAAAGGATTAGTGATTTAGATAAGACAAATTTATCTCCAAATAGCTAGTAAAAAGAGATTAATGTTATTTCAACATGGTGTTAAGACAGTACAGTCAAAAACATATGTTGCCAATCAGCTTTAAGTTCTTGTTTACATCTCTAACAAACTTTTTTCTGCTTGAACATTAATTCAGATTTATGTGCTGTGAATAAAGATCTATGCAAACATTTCCAAGTAAAGAGATTCCATCAAAGAGATGAAGTTGTATGTTTAGGAGATATTAGAATTAATTTTTTATCTTCTTCACTCAGAGATCTGTTATTAATTTGGGTAAAATAGTTCCAATAAATGTCATTGCAACTTTTTGTTTCTCTTTTTACAACTCTATATAATTTGGATAAGTGACCCTGTCCCAGTGTGTTTTGTTGTATTAAGAATATTAAATATTTAATTAATTTGGGGATATGATCTCTTATCCTTGGTTGCATTAACTTAATTTCTCCTACTACATGTTCTCTGCAGGATTGTACATCTAGCCACGTCTTTATCTAAATTATATTTGTTCTTAATATAATCAACAGATTGTAGCTTTTCATCTTTCATTAATTGAAACCAATATAGCAGATTTTTCTCTTTAAATGTGATCACTGTTTCTAACTTTGAGGTGAAGATATTATTTTGGGTATATGCCATGGGGAATCTAAGGAAGATCCATGCTTTATGTGCCAGGTTTCCATATATAACATTTTTTAAAAGTGTTTAATATAGTAGAAATGAAATAGGAGTCACGTGTTTGGTGATTTATTCCTATAACGTAATACTTTAATAACTGTTGTAGATTGTTATTTAGTATGAGATAATTATTAGAATATCTATTATGTTTAGAGTTTATACAAATATTTCCTAAAAACTCTTTCCACTTAGCTAAGTGTTATTAATTCAAAGCTATATTGTTTTTATAATTGATGATAATTAATATAATTCTAGATCTGGTAGCCCTATCCCTCCTACTGCCCAGTCTCTTATATGATGGTTTAAAGCAATTCTTGGTTTATTGGGATACTAGAGAAATCTCAAAATTAAAGTGTTCAATTCTTTAATACAACTTTGTGTGTGTGTGTGTGTGTGTGTGTGTGTGTGTGTGTGTGTGTGTGTGTGGATGGGGGGGTAATATTAGTGATTGTATAATATATAAGATATTTGGTAAGATAATCATTTTGATTATAGATAACCTCTCCTTCATTGTGAAGAAAATGTTATTCCATTTATCCATTAAATTCTTTATATCGTTTATACTGTTAGTATAATTAATTATATATTTAATGTTAAAAGTTATAATTATTCCTAAATAATTCATTTTCTTCTCTTTGATAATATATTTAATGAATTTATTTTTGATCCTATTCTTATTTGTATTTATAGGTAGGATCTCTGTTTTGTCACTGTTAAATGTTAAACCAGATTTTCTTTGAAATACATCCATTGCTAAGAAAACTGCAGATAGAGATTATCATTCTAATTTAATGTCAGTAGGATGTCATCAGCAAATAGTTGAATTTTAGATTCACTTCCAAAACCACAGGTACTTGAAGACAAACTGTAGAATAAAAAATCCACCAAGCTGCTAAAACTGCTCTGCAAAACACTCCTTTATTATTATGCACTTTTCGTCCAACTGAATCATTGGCCTTCCTCAGACAAAATAAATTAAAAAGCTACAGTTTAAATAAGCCTCTAAAAAGGTCACATGATCTACTCATTACATATTTAAAGTAAACAGGTAATTTAGTTATAATCCATTAAACATGTATTGTTACATATGTTATATATATTATTATTAAAACATATATTTCACCGCCAGCCAAAACATCTTACCAAGGTTTTTTCCATAAAAACTTGTTCTTTTTAAACAGAACATATACCTGTATGAATATATGGATATATACATATATATATATATATATATATACCTTTAACATTCTAGACATGTACAAAACTAAACATGTGTGTATGCATTTCATTCTTTTCTACATTCTATATTTTTATTTTTAAATTTATAAACACATGAATAATAAGTGGTGATAGGAATGGATATGTACTGTCATTGGACCATGTTTTTAATTTTCTAAATGTTTAACATTTAGTTTTGTACATGTCTAGAATTTTAAAGGCATATATATATATCTATCTATCTATATATATATATATATATATATATATATATATATATATATATATCTCCATAGATTCATACAGGTATATGTTCTGTTTAAAAAGAACACGTTTTTATGGAAAACACCTTGGTAAGATATAACAATACATGTTTAATGGATTATAACTAAATTACCTGTTTACTTTAAATATATAATGAGTAGGTCATGTGACCTTTTTAGAGGCTTTTTGAAACTGTAGCTTTTTAAATTTATTTTATCTGAGGAAGTCCAACGATTCAGTTGGACGAAAATCGCTTAATAATAAAGAAGTGTTTTGCAGAGTTTTAGCAGCTTGGTGGATTTTTTATTCTACAGTTGAATTTTGGAGATTAAATTCTCATTTATGTTAATACCTTTTATATCTATAGCTGATCTGAGAAAATTAGCAAATGGTCCCATAATTAGAGTAAAAAGCAGAGGTGAAAGAGGACGTCCTTGTTTGGTTCCTTTGAAAATTTGTATAGAATCAGAAGTAAAAGTATCTATTTTAACATATGCAAGACAATCATTATAAAGATTAATAAGATGTATGAAGTTACTTGATAAATTATATACTTCTAAAACCAGCAAGACATATTTCCAGTTTACCGAGTCAAAAGCACTATTAATATTAAGACTTATTAATGTTAAGTTCTCTTTTATTTTATTTACATAGTCAATTATTGTGATTATTTTAATATTATGAGTATTTCTGTTTAAGATAAAGCCAACTTTATTTTCGTCAATCATGGAGGGTAGAATATATTTTAATCTATTAGCATGAATTGCCATGAACAAATTATAATCCACATTTAAAAGTGAAATCAGTCTATATGAACAGCATTCAGAAGGATGTTTGTCAGTTTTTAAAATTGGAGAGATAAGAGTATATTTCCAGGAAGGATTAACTTTATTTAGTCCATGACTATAGAAAAAACCTTGTGTAGTATGTCTAGGGCTACTTTGCATTACATCTTATAAAGTTCAGATATAATCCCGTCATTACCTGGTGCTTTATTAGGTTTCAGTGTAGAAATTTGAGTTTGAAGTTCAGACATAGAGATCAGTTTGTCAGTTAATTTAATTTGGTCATCAGCCAGTTTAATTTTTCATATTTTTTAATAAATATTTTAATTATTTATTTTGGATCTATTAATATATTATTTTGATTGATTTTATTATAATAATCTCTGAATTCCTTTAGAATATGTTCTATTTCTGTTAGTTTCCTTTTTTTCTTATGTGAGTAGACTTTTTTATGTGATTGGACTTACTGAGTAATTTTGTTTTTGTGACTAAATTATGCATAGATTTTTGGTTAACAGAGAAGTTAATCATCTTAAACTTTTCAAGGTTGATTTTAGTTTTATGGTTTAAGATTTCCAAGTATTCTTGTTTGGCTTATTAACCTCTTCTGTATTATTTGTCTGATTTAGATTCTAATTTTAACTTATCAAGTTTTTGTTGTATTTCATGTAATTCTTTGTCCCTTTGTTTTTTTTTATTTGACAACCAATTACTGACTTTACCAAAAAACATATGCTTTTAGTGCATCCCATAAATACATCTCTCTCTATAAAGGAAAGGATTTCTTTAATAAAAAAGTCCTTAAATTCTTTTAAACAAGTTATATATGCTGGAAATCTTATAATTTTACCATTATTATTAGATTTCAAAAACAGCTCAAAGTTAATTCCATTGTGATCTGAAAGCAGACCATTTACTGTTTTGTCTTTGCCTAGTGTGACAGTCAGGTCATTAGAGACATAAACTCTTGTCATTTCTGGCTTGTGTTCCATGTCTATGGGAATATTGGGTAAAAAATAATTAATTTAATTCTGAAAATTCATTTACTTCTCCAAGATGTTAGTTAATTTTAGTTAATTTTAACAATTCCTTTGCAGATGCTTGTATCCTTCTTTTACCTATTATGTTAGTATCACTTGGTGACAATATACAATTAAAGTCTCCTACTAGAATGATACTGCCTTTGAGTTATGAATTACTTGTTCAAGATGTTGGTTAACTGTTTGAATTCCTATTCCAGGAATCCAATACAAGTTAATAAGAGTTAATATCCTCTTATACTTTATAGCTACATTACAAAGCATACATTATCTTGAAATGTTTCCATAACCATAGGCATAGGCAGTGAATTTCACAGTAATATAGCAACCTTACCCTTTTGTTTTTGATTATATTTTGAACTGGATAAAATAGTGTAGTTTTTAGCATTTAACCTGTCTATGTCTTCTGTTAATAAGTGTGTTTCCTGTAAAAAAATTACTTGAGAATTAAACAACTTCAAATATCTGTTTAAGCTACCCCTCATGCATCAGTTATTTAATCCACTGACATTTATGGAAATACAGTTGATAAATGCCATTTGTCCTCCTGATCAAAAGTATACATGTACTTCTCATAGGTAATGAAACTCTGTTAGTAAAGAAATACTTAGTAATCATCATGTGAACATTAGCATTTGATGGTTTAATTAGACATAAAATAGTTACTATTGTGGACACTTGAAAAAAGCTAATAAATATAATTATCATTAAACATTTGCTTTTAAAATCCCTCTTACCCCCATGGAGTCTAACCATACCTCTCAACCTGGAAACATCAAAAATCTGGACAAGGCCCATGAAAAATTGCTACAAATTTGTACGCTGATTAACATCTAATTTGCATACATAATTATGTAGCCCCACCCACTCCAATGGAATTGTGGGATATCAACTTTCAAACGCAAACTGAAGAACAGACCACTATAATATGACATTGTACCAGAGTCCCCTGCAGCCATTCCAATGTCCCATTACCTGCTGATTTCTCCCCATTTACCATAAACACTAATGTGTGCATACTGCTTTACTTCTACAATGATTATTTGGATTTTATTTTTACATTTTACAGCACAACAATGCACAAAACACTAACGGACCTCTGCCAAACAAAGCAATACTGTCTCACAATGAAAATAGACAGCATTAAAACTTCTCTGCCCTTGAAACTCACATTAATTGAAATAGCATTGAAATCCACACACCACATCCAAAGAAAATGCATCTGGCCAGTGGTGGATAAAGATTACCTTTGGGCTGTTTTCAGATCATTGGCCCCTTGCACACAAAACAAGAAACATACATGTGTTCATTTCTTTGATACACCTTCCTGACTTTATTAAGTTATAGTCCTTGTATAATACAGCACACTTGTTAGACAGAGCGCTTTTTAAATTTGTTTGAACATTTTTCTAGTAGGCTGTACTATAAGCAATGAAACAAAATGCATGAACCAATAATGACAAAACTGGCCAATTAAGAACATTTCCATCTTAAAAGTCTACTTCCACACCCACACTATAAATATAATGACAGTAGTGTAAGCCATAGGCATCTTGCACAGATTCTCGCACTTATTTTCAACTTCAGGTTTTTTTTGGGGGGGGGGCAAAGGGTCAAAAAACAGGGACACGTTTTAAACATTGCTTGTATAATTTTGGAAAGTTGCTAGAATAAAATGTGTTACCACCATGCATGTCACTGGCAAGTCTTGAACCCAGGACCCTATGCACTACAGTCAGAGCAACATACCACTATGCCAAATCAGCAGTTTCCTGAAAAGAAGGACAACTGAAACTTAATGGCTATCATTTAGTGAATTCAGTTCTTACTTTTCACCATAGATCTCAACCTCTTAGCACACAAAACCTGGACAAACAATGCCAATAATGGGGGAATATAAATTTAGTTCTCACTTCTCACTATAGCTCTCAACTCTTAGAACAAACACCTGGACAAAGCTCACAAGTGGTAGTGGCTAGGGACTTATCATGGACACATTTTAAACATTGTTTGTATAATTTTGGAAAGTTGCTAGAATAAAATGTTGTGTTACCACCATGTATTTCACTGGCAAGTCTTGAACCCAGGACCCTATGCACTAAAGTCAGAGAAACATACCACTATGCCAAATCAGCAGTCACCTAAAAAATGGCTATTGTGTAGTGAATTCACTTCTCACTTCTCACCATAGCTCTCAATCTCTTAGCACAAAAAAACCTGGGCAAAGCCAATAATGGGGGAATCCAAATTCAGTTCTCACTCACCAACAGCTCTCAACTCTTAGCACAAAAAAAAAATCCTGGACAAACAACAAAGCCAATAATGGGGGATAAAAATTCTGTTCACTTCTCAATCTCACCATAGGCTTAGCTCTCAACTCTTAGCACAAAAAAATCTAGACAAAGCTAAGAAATGGTGGAGGCTAGGGACTTTAGGCTCTTTTTACCCTGTATCCAAAGTACTGGGTTTGAGCCTGAAACCTCTAGCCACCAGGAGTGCTACATGGGGGCATTTACACACACACACACACACACACACACACACACACACACACACACACACACACACACACACACACACACACACACACACACAAAACCTCTTCCCTTGATAAGTGCACTTACTACTTGATTGATTCAACGAGTGCAGCTCCTGGCCAGAGCTGCTGCTTCCCCAATAATACTTAACTTGATTCATAAATCCACAACGACCAAAGAAATCCAAATGCTCGTAATAAATAAGACGATGATGCAAAATGAGCTGCTGCTTCCCCAATGATAATTCCAGCCCTAAATAAATCCATAACGAGCAAGTAAACTGAGCTGCTGCTTCCCCAGTGATAATTCTCGCGCTAAATAAATCCACAATGAGCAAGTAAAATGAGCTGCTGCTTCCCCAATGATAATTTCGGCCCTAAATAAATCCAAGCAAGTAAACTGAGCTGCTGCTTCCCCGATAGCAACTAATCCAAATGAGTTCTTGTTTCCTGCTAGCATATCCAAAATGAGCAAGTAATCCAAATGAGCTGGAAATTATGACGTGAGTTGCAGGAGCTTAATTCCGACTGGCTGACAGCCCTGACGGAGCTGATGTCATTACACATGTGATGACATCAGCTATGACAGCACAATATTAGAAAAAATTAAGGAAACCAAAAGAAAAAAATCAGAAATGAAGGGGTGCCACTTGGGAATCATGACACCCTTTCATTTGGACCCCAAAACTCGGTAAAAATGAGTAATTCGGTCTGGTTGAGAGGTATAAGTCTAACACTCTTTTCTTGAATAGTCTAACCATCTAACCATCCAAGCAAATATGTCCATTCAATATTCTGACAAAACACTAGCCAGGATTTTTGCCAGGTCAAAAATGTAACAGTTCACAGATAGCAACATATGATGCATTTCTGACAGTTGTTAATGCTAGGAGCATTAATAATAACTTTTTTTATTAGAAAATTTGCTACATTCCCACAAGATTGATGTTGTTATAGTTTGTGAAACATGGTTAAAGAACAATGACCAGTTCTGTCATAGTATAAATGTTTTACTTTAACAGACATTCTAACAAAAAATCAGGTGGAGGTGTTATGATAGGGATTAAAGATAGCTATGAGACTTGTGATTATTACATGTTCAGTGATAACACCAATACTATAGACTGTGTAACTGTGACAATAAAGACAACCCTGGAACATATAGCAATTGTTGGAGTGTACAGACCACCAATGTCAAGTGCAGATGACCTAGAGGAATTCATACATTTCTTACATGAAACACAGGAGGGAAGAATAATATTAGCTGGGGACTTAAATTTACCAGAAACAGACTGGAATAATATTGATTCAACAATGTTAGTAAAGAAATTATTCACAGAGTATATTCAGTAACAATAAATGCTTCAGATTGTAAAAAAAAAACTACCAGGGAATGGAATATACTAGATATTGTTTGTGTTCCCAAAGAAATTACTGTAACTTCAAGTCAGGTTTTACCACCATTGATGTACAGTGATCATGAGGTCATAAACGTTAATTTGTTGCTAGATAATTCTGCCAAACTGAAATCTAAGCCAATGCACAGAAGGTTAATTACAGATTATAGGGAAGAAAAACAGTTATGATATAAAACTAACTGGAGTGACATGTTCAGTGGAAAAACTGCAGATGGAATGTGGAAAGTTTCGAAAGGGAAACTGTTTCAGTGCAAAAAGTCAAAAAAAATTTTAATATCAGGATCTAAGCAGGCAACATCAGGGGGCATATTTTCATAAGAACAAGATACGTGATTAAGGCGAGAGACAAAAATATAAGAAATGGAAGAGAGGTCAAACTACAACTTTGAAAACTGAAATAAACGAGCTGAACAAACAGATTAAGCATAGTGTTAGACAAGATCAAGAAACATTTGAAGAAAAATTTTATAAAGATATTGAGCATAAAAGGAAACCTTTTTATAGATACATAAGATGCAGAAGGAGTAAAGATACACAAACTGATAAACTGTGTGCAGATTCTAAAATGTATTCTCAGACACAACAGATTATAGGTATATTTACAAAATCATATGCAAAACAGTTTGGCTCTACAAAAGGGGTGGTAAGTTGTCCTAGTGACATCCAAGTAACCCCAGATACTTGTATCAAATTAGATTATATTGACAAAAAACTGTGCAAACTGGATCCAAACAAAGAGCAGGGAGGAGACAGAATAAGTAACAATGACCTGAGAACACTTAAGCAAGAACTTACATTGCCATTACATCTATTATTCACTAGGTCATATAAATATGTGGAGATTCCCCAAGATTGGAGACATGCACTTATTAAACCTGTCTTTAAGGGAAAGGGGAGTAGGACAAACCCAGAATCATATAGACCATTAAGTCTTTCATGTTGTGGAAAAATAATGGAGAAGGTAATACTGGATAAGTTATTGTCAGAAATGGATAGGTTGGGACTTGAAATCATATATCAGCATGCATATGTTGAAAATAGATCTAGTACCACCTGTAACATGATGTTCTATAACAATATAATAACAGCTATGAATGAAAAATTGTGAGGTGATTTATATAGATTTAACTTCAGAATTTGACAGGGTCATGCACAAAACACTGTTCAATAAATTAGTTAAACTAGGTATTGATGTACTGTTGATAAGATGGATAGCTGCATGGCTTACAAATAGGACATAGCAAGTATCACACACCAACTGGACAGATGAAATCATTGGTTACAGTCAAAGTGTCCCACAGGGCTCTGCATTAGGCCCTTACTTGTTTAGATTGCATCTTTCAGACCTTACTTTTTCATCTGAGATGTTCTACAGTTTATATGCTGACAACATGAAATTGGGTAAACTGATTACATGTGTTACTGATAAGGCATGCCTGCAAAATAATTTGACTAAATTGACCATTTGGCAGCAGGAGAATAATATGTTGATAAATACATCAAAAACTAAGCATATGATTTTTGGGAGACATAAACTGAAAGGTGTATATTTAATACAGCACACAGTGATTGAAACTGTGGACTCATTTAAGGACCTGGATATATGGGTAGATTCAGCTATGAGTTTTTTCTAATCATATCAACCAATTGGCTAATGATAGTTATAGAACTATAGATTGTATAAAAAGATTTATAAAGTCTAGGAAATCAAACATAATGAAGTCATTGTTTGTTAGTTACATTACACCCAAACCTGAGTATAGAATAACAATATGGAAACTCTATAGGAAAACAAGCATGAATAAACTGAAAAGAGTACAGTGGAAATATACTAAGGGCATCCATGGATGTGAAAATCTAAGTTATTATGAAAGACTAAAATATCTGAACTTGTACAGTGTCTCTTACCGATATTTAAGCGGAGATCTTATTCAGGTATATAGGGCATTTAGGGACAACTACCTCTGGGAATGTTTGGGGTTATCAAAAAGTACTAGAGAATCGTCAGATAACCTGTGTAGAAGATTCTGTAGGAATGAGAAGTGTACTAATTGGTTCTCTGACAGAGTAGCTGATACTTGGAACAGAGACTATCAAATTACATTACAGCAAGTACTAGTCTGGATATTTTTAAGAACAGCCTGGACATTTATTATGGGAACAAGTGTTTTGGCATA